>NW_027182813.1:1812500-2100000 GCF_041146395.1 Eulemur rufifrons
ATCCCTAACCCTAATTCCAAACCGCTAACCCTAACCGTAACCCTACCTACAACCCTAAAACTGACAGTAACCCTTACTTCTAACCCCAACGCTATGCCTAACAAAAACCCTAACCCTTCACCCTAATCCCTAAGCCTTACCCTAACCCTTAACCCTAATCCTAATCCTAACCATTAAACCTAATCCTAGCTCTTAAAGCTAACCCTAAACCTTACCCTCACGACTAGACCTAACCCTGACACTAACCTAACACCTAAACCTAACCAGAACACCTGAAGCTAACCCTGAACCCTATCCCTAACCCTAGCAGTAAACTTTAACCCTAAACCTAAGCCCAACCCGTAACCCTAATCCTATCCTTTTACCCTAAAACTAACCCCTAAACCTAACCCCTATACCTCACCCTAACTCTAACCCCAATCCTAATTCTAACCATACCCCTTCATAAAACACTAACTCCTAACCGCTAACCCTAACACTAACCAAAAACCCTAATCACTAATCCCTAACCCTAACGCTTAACCTTTACCCTAAACGTTAACCCTCACCCTAAATCTTAACACTGACCCTAACCTTCACCTTTAACTCTAAGCCTAACCCTTAACCCTACAGGAAGGAAGACCCTTAATGCTAATGGGATCCCTTATCCCTAACCCTAACACTACAGCTAAAAATAACCCTAACCTTGGATCCTTAAACCTAACCCCTAACACTTACTTTAAACCCAAACCCTAACCCTAATTCTAAGCACTAAACCTAAACCTATCTCTTAACCCTAATGCTAGCCCTTACCCTAACGCCTAGATCTAACCCTAAGTCTAACCTACCGCCTAATCCTAACCTTAAGCCCTAATGCTAACTCTAACCCTGAACCCTAAACCTACCGGTAACCCTTAACACTAACCCTATCCGTGAACCTTAACCTGACCCTAACCATTACCCGCACCCAAGCATTTAACCCTGACCCTAACCCTAATCCTTAATGCTAACCCTAACACTAAACCCTAACCCTAAGCCCAACACTTATCCCTAATCCTATCCCTTAACCCTAACCCTAACCCTAATGCTACCACTTAAACGTAACCCTAACCGTCACCAGTAAACCTAACCCTAACCTCTAACACAAACCATAGCACATAACTCTAACCCTAAAACTAACCCTAACCCTAACCCTAAACCCTAACTCATAAACTTAACACTAAGTGTTAACTCTCACGCTAACCTTTAATCCTAACCCTAATCCTAATCCTCAACCCTAAACCTAACACTTAACCCTAACCCTGTACCAAACCCTAACCCCTCATCTTAACCCTAACCGTAAACCTCAACCCTAAACCAAAGTGTAACCGTTAAACCTAAGAGTAACCTTTAACCCTAACCCTAATCCCTAACACTAAGCCCTCACCCTAACACTAAACTTCATCCTTAACCTTAACCAGAATCCTAACCCTAAATCTCATTCTCAGACTTCTTGCTTTCTTAGAGTTTAGAAAGCCTGCAATCCTCCCATGCCATGCTTGAAAGGAGGCTCTACCACCTTGTCCTGCATGAAACCCACGGGCCCGTACCCAGAGTACGATAGAGTGGGTTCCCGGGTACAATCCCAGCCCTCTAAACTCCCCCCGCCCGCCTAATGCAGACAGGGCCCGTGCGCTAAGCATAAACAATACCTTTAACAGATAACCCTAACCCTGAACATAACACCCAACACTGTTCCTATTTCTCCCCTTAACACGTAAACCTCACCGTGCGCCTAACTTTAACCTCTTATCCTAACGTTAATGCATAACCCATTTCCTGAGACCAACCCCTATCCCATAATTCTAAACCTATCTCCTAGTCATCACTGTGACACCTAATCCCTAACCCTAATTCTAAACCGCTAACCCTAACCGTAACCCTACCTACAACGCTAACACTGACAGTAACCCTTACTTCTAACCCCAACGATATGCGTAACAAAAACCCTAACCCTTGACCCTAACCCTTCACCCTAACCCCTAAGCCTTACCCTAACCCTTAACCCTAATCCTAATCCTAACCATTAAACCTAACCCTAGCTCTTAAAGCTAACCCTAAACCTTACCCTCACGACTAGACCTAACCCTGACACTAACCTAACACCTAACCCTAACCAGAACCCCTAAACCTAACCCTGAACCCTATCCCTAACCCTAGCAGTAAACTTTAACCCTAAACCTAAGCCCAACCCGTAACCCTAATCCTATCCTTTTACCCTAAAACTAACCCCTAAACCTAACCCCTATACCTCACCCTAACTCTAACCCCAATCCTAATTCTAACCATACCCCTTCATAAAACACTAACTCCTAACCGCTAACACGAACACTAACCAAAAACCCTAATCACTAATCCCTAACCCTAACGCTTAACCTTTACCCTAACCGTTAACCCTCACCCTAAATCTTAACACTGACCCTAACCTTAACCTTTAACTCTAAGCCTAACCCTTAACCCTACAGGAAGGAAGACCCTTAATGCTAATGGGATCCCTTATCCCTAACCCTAACACTACAGCTAAAAATAACCCTAACCTTGGATCCTTAAACCTAACCCCTAACACTTACTTTAACCCCAAACCCTAACCCTAATCCTAAGCATTAAACCTAACCCTATCTCTTAACCCTAACGCTAGCCCTTACCCTAACGCGTAGATCTAACCCTAAATCTAACCTACCGCCTACACCTAAACTTAAGCCCTAATGCTAACACTAACCCTGAACGCTAAACCTACCCGTAACCCTTAACACTTACCCTATCCGTGAACGTTAACCCTGACCCTAACCATTACCCGCACCCAAGAATTTAACCCTGATTCTAACCCTAATGCTTAATGATAAAACTAACACTAAACCCTAACCCTAAGCCCAACACTTAACCCTAATCCTATCCCTTAACCCTAACCCTAACCCTAATGCTACCCCCTAAACGTAACCCTAACCGTGACCAGTAAACCTAACCCTAACCTCTAACACAAACCATAGCACATAACTCTAACCCTAAAACTAACCCTAACCCTAACCCTAACACTAAACCCTAACTATTAACCTTAACACTAAGCGTTAACTCTCACGCTAACCTTTAATCCTAACCCTAATCCTAATCTTCAAACCTAAACCTAACACTTAACCCTAATCCTGTACCAAACCCTAAACCCTCATCTTAACCCTAACCGTAAACCTCAACCCTAAACCAAAGTGTAACCGTTAAACCTAAGAGTAACCTTTAACCCTAACCCTAATCCCTAACCCTAAGCCCTCACCCTAACACTAAACTTCATCCTTAACCCTAACCAGAATCCTAACCCTAAATCTAATTCTCAGACTTCTTGCTATCTTAGAGTTTAGAAGGCCTGCAATCCTCCCATGCCATGCGTGAAAGGAGGCTCTACCACTGTGTCCTGCATGAAACCCACGGGCCCATACCCAGAGTATGATAGAGTGGGTTCCCGGGTACAATCCCCGCCCCCTAAACTCCCCCGGCCCGCCTAATGCAGAGAGGGCCCGTGCGCTAAGCATAAACAATACCTTTAACAGATAACCCTAACCCTGAACATAACACCCAACCCTCTTCCTATTTCTCCCCTTAACACGTAAACCTCAACGTGCGCCTAACATTAACCACTTATCCTAACGTTAATGCATAACCCATTTCCTGAGAGCAACCCCTATCCCATAATTCTAACCCTATCTCCTAGTCATCACTGTGACACCTAATCCCTAACCCTAATTCTAAACTGCTAACCCTAACCGTAACCCTACCTACAACCCTAACACTGACAATAACCCTTACTTCTAACCCCAACGCTACGCCTAACAAAAACCCTAACCCTTGACCCTAACCATTCACCCTAACCCGAAGCCTTACACTAACCCTTAACCCTAATCCTAATCCTAACCATTAAACCTAACCCTAGCTCTTAAAGCTAAACCTAAACCTTACCCTCACTACTAGACCTAACCCTGACACTAACCTGACACTTAACCCTAACCAGAACCCCTAAAGCTAACCCTGAACCCTATTTCTAACCCCAGCAGTAAACTTTAACCCTAAACCTAAGCCCAACCCGTAACCCTAATCCTATCCTTTTACCCTAAAACTAACCCCTAAAACTAACCCCTACACCTCACCCTAACTCTAACCCCAATCCTAATTCTAACCATACCCCTTCATAAAACACTAACTGCTAACCGCTATCCCTAACACTAACCAAAAACCCTAATCACTAATCCCTAACCCTAACGCTTAACCTTTACCCTGACCGTTAACCCTCACCCTAAATCTTAACACTGACCCTAACCTTAACCTTTAACTCTAAGCCTAACCCTTAACCCTACAGTAAGGAAGACCCTTAATGCTAATGGGATTCCTTATCCCTAACCCCAACACTACAGCTAAAAATAACCCTAACCTTTGATCCTTAAACCTAACCCCTAACACTTACTTTAACCCCAAACCCTAACCCTAATCCTAAGCATTAAACCTAACCCTATCTCTTAACCCTAACGCTAGCCCTTACTCTAACACCTAGATCTAACCCTAAATCTAACCTACCGCCTAATCCTAACCTTAAGCCCCAATGCTAACACTAACTCTGAACCCTAAACCTACCCGTAACCCTTAACACTAACCCTATCCGTGAACCTTAACCCTGACCCTAACCATTACCCTCACTCAAGCATTTAACCCTGACCCTAACACTAATCCTTAATGCTAACCCTAACACTAAACCCTAACCCTAAGCCCAACACTTAACCCTAATCCTATCCCTTAACCCTAACCCTAACCCTAATGCTACCGCCTAAACGTAACCATAACCGTGACCAGTAAACCTAACCCTAACCTCTAACACAAACCATAGCACATAACTCTAACCCTAACCCTAACCCTAACCCTAATGCTACCCCGTAAACGTAACCCTAACCGTGAATAGTAAACCTAACACTAACCTCTAACACAAACCGTAGCACATAACTCTAACCCTAAAACTAACCCTAACCCTAACCCTAACCCTAAACCCTAACCCTTAACCTTAACACTAAGCGTTAACTCTCACGCTAACCTTTCATCCTAACCGTAATCCTAATCTTCAACCCTAAACCTAACACTTAACCATAACCCTGTACCAAACCCTAACCCCTCATCTTAACCCTAACCGTAAACCTCAACCCTAAACCAAAGTGTAACCGTTAAACCTAAGAGTAACCTTTAACCCTAACCCTATTCCCTAACCCTAAGACCTCACCCTAACACTAAACTTCATCCTTAACCCTAACCAGAATCCTAACCCTAAATCTAATTCTCAGACTTCTTGCTTTCTTAGAGTTTAGAAAGCCTGCAATCCTCCCATGCCATGCGTGAAAGGAGGCTCTACCACTGTGTCCTGCATGAAACCCACGGGCCCATACCCAGAGTATGATAGAGTGGGTTCCCGGGTACAATCCCAGCCCCCTAAACTCCCCCCGCCCGCCTAATGCAGACAGGGCCCGTGCGCTAAGCATAAACAATACCTTTAACAGATAACCCTAACCCTGAACATAACACCCAACCCTGTTCCTATTTCTCCCCTTAACACGTAAACCTCACCGTGCGCCTAACTTTAACCTCTTATCCTAACGTTAATGCGTAACCCATTTCCTGAGAACAACCCCATCCCATAATTCTAACCCTATCTCCTATTCATCACTGTGACACCTAATCCCTAACCCTAATTCTAAACCGCTAACCCTAACCGTAACCCTACCTACAACCCTAACACTGACAGTAACCCTTACTTCTAACCCCAACGCTATGCCTAACAAAAACCCTAACCCTTGACCCTAACCCTTCACCCTAACCCCTAAGCCTTACCCTAAACCTTAACCCTAATCCTAATCCCAACCATTAAACCTAACCCTAGCTCTTAAAGCTAACCCTAAACCTTACCCTCACGACTAGACCTAACCCTGACACTAACCTAACACCTAACCCTAACCAGAACCCCTAAAGCTAACCCTGAACCCTATCCCTAACCCTAGCAGTGAACTTTAACCCTAAACCTAACCCCAACCCGTAACCCTAATCCTATCCTTTTACCCTAAAACTAACCCCTAAACCTAACCGCTACACCTCACCCTAACTCTAACCCCAATCCTAATTCTAACCATACCCCTTCATAAAACACTAACTCCTAACCGCTAACCCTAACACTAACCAAAAACCCTAATCACTAATCCCTAACCCTAACGCTTAACCTTTACCCTAACCGTTAACCCTCACCCTAAATCTTAACACTGACCATAACCTTAACCGTTAACTCTAAGCCTAACCCTTAGCCCTACAGTAAGGAAGACCCTTAATGCTAATGGAATCCCTTATCCCTAACCCTAACACTACAGCTAAAAATAACCCTAACCTTGGATCCTTAAACCTAACCCCTAACACTTACTTTAACTCCAAACCCTAACCCTAATCTAAGCATTAAACCTAACCCTATCTCTTAACCCTAACGCTAACCCTTACCCTAACGCCTAGATCTAACCCTAAATCTGACCTACCGCCTAATCCTAACCTTAAGCCCTAATGCTAACTCTAACCCTGAACCCTAAACCTACCCGTAACCCTTAACACTAACCCTATCCCTAACCCCCTTACCCTAACTCTGTTAACCCTAACCCTCAACCCTGACCCTAACCTTAAACCTTAATCCTAACCATGCGTGAGATGAACCTCTGCCTTTGTCCTGCGTGACAGTTCAAGCCCAACACCCAGGGTACGATGAAGTGGGGACACAGCCTTGCTGCACACCCACAGTGCCCCGTACGTTAGACAGGGCCCGTGCCCTAACACACACCGTTAAACGTAAGCCCTAACCCTATCACTAAACCAAACCCTTCGTAAGCCCTGAATCTAACTCCTAACAGTAACCCTAATCCCTGACCCTTACTCTTGCCTCTCACCCTAAACCTAAACCCAACCACTAAACATAATCCTAATCTCTAACCCTAACAGTAATCCTAACCCTAATTCTAACCTAAAACTCTAACCCCTAAATCTAATCCTAGTCCCTAACACCTAACCTTACCCTAAACCGAATTCCAATTCTCAGACTTTTTCAATTCAAAAACTTAAAAAAGCCTAGAATCCACCAATGCCGTGTCTGAGATGAGCGTCCGCCCCTATGTCCTGCATGACAGGCAGGCGGCAATGCCCAGGGTACTATGGAGTGGAGTCCTGGGGTCTGTAGGCTTGCTAAACTCCAGTTTGGAAGAATTGCTATAGTCCTATATAGGGATGCTTACATTTACTTATAGAAAGCAACTATTGGTGTGTGATTTGTAGGCTTGCCTTACTCTAGTTTGGATGAAGAAGCTGAATCATATATAGGAATATTAGCTTTGAGTTAGAGGAAGCATCTATGGGGGGTGCTTTTTTGGCTTGTTAAACTCTGGTTTGGAAGAAGTTCGAGAGTCTTATATAGGAACGATATCATTCATTCAGAGAAAGCAATTATAGGGAGTTGGTTTGTAGGCTTGCTAAGCTCTAGTTTGGAGGAAGGCGAGAGTCATATATAGAACGCTTACGTTCACATAAAGCGTCTACGGGGTGACGGATTCTAGGCTTCCTAAACTCTAGCTTGGAAAAAGAGGACAGTTATGTATAGGAACTCTCGGCGGGGGATTTGTAGCATTGCTAAAATCTTAGATTGGAAAACTTGCGAGAGTCATACATAGGAATGTTAACATTCACTCAATGAAAGCAACTATAAGGGGTGCTTTCCGGGCTGGCTACACTCTAATTTGGAAAAAGTGCGACAGTCATATATAGGAAGGCTTATATTCACTCAGACAAAGCAATTATGTGTAGGTGTATAGTAGGCATGCTAACTCTAGTTTGGAAAATTTCGAGAGCCATGTATAAGAAAGCTTACAATAACTTAGAGAAAGCAACGAACAGGGGTGGAGTGTAGACTTGCTAAACTCTAGTTTGGAGGAAGTGCCATAGTCATATATAGGAACGCTTAAATTCATTCAGAGAAAACAGCTGTCGGGGATTTGTTTGTAGACTTATTCAACTCTAGTTTGGAAGAAGTGCGAGAGACATATATAGGAATGTTTACATTGACTAAAAGAAAGCAACTATGGGGGAGTGTTATTTTGGCATGCCAGATGCTAGTTAGGAAGAAGTACAAGACTCATATATAGGAACGCTTACATTCACACAGCGAGAGCAACTACGGAGTAGTGTCAGGTAGACATATTAAAGTCTAGCTTGGGAGAAGTTCCAGAGTCCTATATAGGAAAGGTAACAGCCACTTTGAAAAAGCAAATCTTGGCGGGTGGTTTGTAGGCCTGCAAAACCTTGTTTTGGTTGAAGTGTGAGAATCATATATGAGAACGCTTACATTCACTCAGAGAAAGCAACGATGGGGTTGTTTGTAGGCTTACTAAACTGCAGTTTAGAAGAAGCACGAGAATCACATATAGGAGCACATACATTTTGACGCACTGAAAGTAACTATGGGGTGGTGTTTTATAGGCATGCTAAACTCTAGTTTGGATGAAGTTTGAGAATCACATATAAGAAAGCTTAGAGTCACTTAGAGAAAGCAAATCTCTGGGTGTGGAATGTAGGCCTGCTAAACTCTATTTTGGTTTAAGAGTGAGAGTCATATATGGGAAGGCTTACATTCCCTCAGAGAAAGCAACGACGGCGTGGTGGTTTGTAGGCATACTAAACTCTAGTTTGGAAGAAGTAGGAGAATGATATATGGGAACGCTTACATTCGCGTAGAGAAAGCAATTATGGGGTGGCGTTTTTGTAGCCATGCTAATCTCTAGTTTGGAAGAAGTTAAGGAGTAATATATAGGAAAGGGTACAGTCATAGAAACCAACTCTCGGGGGATGTTTTGTACACCTGCAAAACTCCAGTTTGGAAGTGGGAGAGAGTCATATTGGGGACCGCGTGCATTCACTCAGAGAAATCAACGATGGGATTGTGATTTGTAGGCATAGTCAACTCTAGTTTGGAAGAAGTACGAGAATCGTATATAGGAACGCTTACCTTCACGCAGAGAAAGCAACTATGGAGTGATGTTTGTATGCCTACTAAAATATAGTTTGGAGGAAGTTCGAGAGCCATATCTGGGAAGCTTACAGTCACAGAGAAAGCAACCCTCGGGGGTGTTTCGTAGGCCTGCTAAACTCTATTTTCAATGAAGTGTTAGAATAATATATGGGAACTCAGTGAAAGCAACGTTGTGGTTGTGGTTCCTAGAAGAAGCAAGAGAATCACATGTAGAACCGCTCACATTCCGGCACCGAATGCAACTATGGGGTGGTGTTTTGTAGGCTTGCAAAACTCTAGTTTGGACGAAGTTTGAGAGTCATATATAGGAAAGTTTACAGTCACGTAGAGAAAGCAACTCTCTGGGTGTGGAATGTAGAGTTCTTTTGGTTGAAATAGAGTTATTTTGGTTGAAATGTGAGAGTCATATATGGGAACGCTTACATTCACTCAGAGAAAACAACGTTTGGGTGGTGGTTTGTAGGGCATACTAAACTGTAGTTTGGAAGAAGTACGAGAGTCCTATATAGGAACACTTACATTCACACAGAGAAAGCACTTATGGCGTCAGGTTTTGTAGGCATGCTAAACTGTAGTTTGGAAGAAGTTGGAGAACCTTATACAGGAAAGATTACCGTCACCTAGGGAAAGCAACTCTCGGGAGATTTTTTTGTACACATGCTAAACTCTAATTTGGATGAAGTGTGAGAGTCAAACATGGGACCGCTTACATTCCCTCAGAGAAACAACACTGGGGTGGTTTTTGTAGGCATACTAAATAGTTTGGAAGAAGTACGAGAATGATATTTGGGAACGCTTACATTCACACAGAGAAAGCAACTACGGGGTGGTGTTTTGTAAGCATGCTATAGTTTGGAAGAAGTTCCAAACCTGTACAGTCATTTAGAGAAAGCAACTCTTGGTGGGTGATTTTTAGGTCTGCTAAATTGTATTTTGAAAGAAGTACCAGAGTCATATATACTAATGCTTACATTCATGCAAAGAAAAAACCATGGGGTGATGTTTTGTGGGCATGTTAACCTGTAGTTTGGAAGAAGTTGGAGAGTCTTATTTAGGAAAGCCTACAGTCACCTAGAGAAAGTAACTCTCGGGAGAGCCTTGCTTGGCCTGCTAAACTCTACTTTGCATCAATTGTGAGAGTCAAACATGGGAATGCTTTCATTCATTCAGAGAACACAACGTTTGGGTGGTGGTTTGTAGGCATTCTAAACTGTATTTTGGAGGAAGTACGAGAGTCATGTATATGAACGCTTACATTCATGCAGAGAAAGCAACTGTGGGGTGGTTTCTAGGCATGCTAAACTCTAGTTTGGACGAAGTTTGACAATCACATATAAGAAAGCTTAGAGTCGCTTAAAGCAAATCTCTGGGTGTGGAATGTAGGTGTGCCAAACTCTATTTTGGTTTCAGAGTGAGAGTCATATATGGGAAGGCTTACATTCACTCAGAGAAAGCAACGATGGTGTGGTGGTTTGTAGGCATACTGAACTCTAGTTTGGAAGAAGTAGGAGAATGATATATGGGAACGCTTACATTCATGCAGAGAAAGCAATTATGGGGTGGCTTTTTTGTAGCCATGCTAATCTCTATTTTGCAAGAAGTTAAAGAGAAATATATAGGAAAGCGTACCGTCATTTAGAGAAACCAACTTTCGGGGGATGGTTTGTAGGCCTGCAAAACTCTACTTTGGAAGAAGGGGGAGAGTCATATGGGGGGCTGGGTACATTCACTCGGAGAAATCAACGATGGGGTTGTGGTTTGTAGGCATACTAAACTCTAGTTTGGAAGAAGGACGAGAATCATATATAGGAACGCTTACATTCATGCAGAGAAAGCAACTATGGAGTGATGTTTGTATGCCTACTAAACGATAGATTGGAGGATGCTCGAGAGTCATATCTGGAAAGCTTACAGTCATTTACAGAAAGCAACTCTCTGGGGGTGGTTCATAGGCCTGCTAAACTCTATTTTCAATGAAGTGTTCGAATCATATACAGGAACGCTTACATTCACTCAGAGAAAGCAACGTTGGGGTGGCCGTTTTTGAGCATACTAAACTCTACTTTGGAAGAGGTACGAGAGACATAAATACGAACGCTTACATTGACACAGAGAAAGCAAATACGGGGTGCTGTAGTGCAGGCATGCTAAACTATAGATTAGAAGAAGTTCGAAATCTGACAGTCACTTAGAGAAAGCAAATCTTGGCGGGTGATTTTTAGGTCTGCTAAATTGTATTTTGAAAGACGTACCAGAGTCATATACAAACGCTTACATTCACGCAGAGAAAGAAACTATGGGGTGATGTGTTGTGGGGATGCTAAACTGCAGTTTGGAAGGTGTTCGAGAGTGTTATATAGGATAGCTTACAGTCACCTAGAGAAAGCAACACTCGGGACAGCTTTACAAGCCTCTAAACACTAATTAGCAGCAATTGTGAGAGTCAAACATGGGAACGCTTACATTCACTCAGAGAACGCAACGTTTGGGTGGCTGGTTTTTAAGCATTCTAAACTGTATTTTGGAGGAAGTAGGAGAGTCATATATACGAATGCTTACATTCACGCAGAGAAAGCAACTCTGTGGTCGTATTTTGTTGGCATGCTAAACTGTGGTTTGGAAGAAGTTCGAGAGCCTTATATAGGAAAGATTACAGTGACACAGAGAAAACAACTCTCTGTAGTTTCTTGGTAGGTCTGCTAAACTGTGATTTGGATGAAGTGTGAGAACGCTTGCATTCACTCAGAGAAAGAACTTTGTCGTGGTGGTTTGTAGGAATAACAACTGTAGTTCGAAGAAGTAGGAGAGTCATATATGAACGGTTACATTCACGCAGAGAAAGCAACTGTGGGGTGGCGTATGTAATCATCATAATCTGTAGTTTGGAGGAAGTTCGAGAGTCATATCTGGGGAAAATTAGAGTCACATAGAGAAAGGAACAATCGGGGGCTGGTGTGTAGGTCTGCTAAATTCTATTTTGGAGGAAGAGTGAGAGTCATATATGGGAACGCTTATGTTGACTCAGAGAAATCAACGATGGGACGCTGTATTGTTGGCATGCTAAACTGTAGTTTGGAAGAAGTTCGAGAGTCTTATACAGGAAAGTTTACAGTCACCTAGAGAAAGCAACTCACAGGAGGTGGTTTGTGGGCCGCTAAACTCTAATTTGGATGAAGTGAAAGAGGCATACATGGATACGCTTCATTCACTCAGAGAAAGGTAAATTGGGGTGCCGGTTTGTAGGTATACTAACTCCAGTTTGGAAGAAGTACTAGAGTCATATATATGAACGCTTATATGGACGCAGAGAAAGCAACTATGGGGTGGTGTTTTGTAGGCCTGCTAAAATATAGTTTGGAAGAAGTTCGAAAGCAGACAGTCACTTAGAGAAAGCAACTCTCGGCGGTTCATTTTTCGGTCTGCTGAATTGTATTTTGAAAGAAATACCAGAGTCATATATTCAAACGCTTACATTCATGCAGAGAAAGCAACTCTGGGGTGGTGTTTTCTAGGCATGCTAAACTCTAGTTTGGACGAAGTTTGAGAATCACATATAAGAAAGCTTAGAGTCGCTTAAAGCAAATCTCTGGGTGTGGAATGTAGGCGTGCTAAACTCTATTTTGGTTTCGGAGTGAGAGTCATATATGGGAAGGCTTACATTGACTCAGAGAAAGCAACGATGGTGTGGTGGTTTGTAGGCATACTGAACTCTAGTTTGGAAGAAGTAGGAGAATGATATATGGGAACGCTTACATTCATGCAGAGAAAGCAATTATGGGGTGGCTTTTTTGTAGCCATGCTAATCTCTATTTTGCAAGAAGTTAAAGAGAAATATATAGGAAAGCGTACCGTCATTTAGAGAAACCAACTTTCGGGGGATGGTTTGTAGGCCTGCAAAACTCTACTTTGGAAGAAGGGGGAGAGTCATATGGGGGGCTGGGTACATTCACTCGGAGAAATCAACGATGGGGTTGTGGTTTGTAGGCATACTAAACTCTAGTTTGGAAGAAGGACGAGAATCATATGTAGGAACGCTTACATTCATGCAGAGAAAGCAACTATGGAGTGATGTTTGTATGCCTACTAAACGATAGATTGGAGGATGCTCGAGAGTCATATCTGGAAAGCTTACAGTCATTTACAGAAAGCAAATCTCTGGGGGTGGTTCGTAGGCCTGCTAAACTCTATTTTCAATGAAGTGTTCGAATCATATACAGGAACGCTTACATTCACTCAGAGAAAGCAACGTTGGGGTGGCCGTTTTTGAGCATACTAAACTCTACTTTGGAAGAGGTACGAGAGACATAAATACGAACGCTTACATTGACACAGAGAAAGCAAATACGGGGTGCTGTAGTGCAGGCATGCTAAACTATAGATTAGAAGAAGTTCGAAAGCTGACAGTCACTTAGAGAAAGCAAATCTTGGCGGGTGATTTTTAGGTCTGCTAAATTGTATTTTGAAAGACGTACCAGAGTCATATACAAACGCTTACATTCACGCAGAGAAAGAAACTATGGGGTGATGTGTTGTGGGGATGCTAAACTGCAGTTTGGAAGGTGTTCGAGAGTGTTATATAGGATAGCTTACAGTCACCTAGAGAAAGCAACACTCGGGACAGCTTTACAAGCCTCTAAACACTAATTAGCAGCAATTGTGAGAGTCAAACATGGGAACGCTTACATTCACTCAGAGAACGCAACGTTTGGGTGGCTGGTTTTTAAGCATTCTAAACTGTATTTTGGAGGAAGTAGGAGAGTCATATATACGAATGCTTACATTCACGCAGAGAAAGCAACTCTGTGGTCGTATTTTGTTGGCATGCTAAACTGTGGTTTGGAAGAAGTTCGAGAGCCTTATATAGGAAAGATTACAGTGACACAGAGAAAACAACTCTCTGTAGTTTCTTGGTAGGTCTGCTAAACTGTGATTTGGATGAAGTGTGAGAACGCTTGCATTCACTCAGAGAAAGAACTTTGTCGTGGTGGTTTGTAGGAATAACAACTGTAGTTCGAAGAAGTAGGAGAGTCATATATGAACGGTTACATTCACGCAGAGAAAGCAACTGTGGGGTGGCGTATGTAATCATCATAATCTGTAGTTTGGAGGAAGTTCGAGAGTCATATCTGGGGAAAATTAGAGTCACATAGAGAAAGGAACAATCGGGGGCTGGTGTGTAGGTCTGCTAAATTCTATTTTGGAGGAAGAGTGAGAGTCATATATGGGAACGCTTATGTTGACTCAGAGAAATCAACGATGGGACGCTGTATTGTTGGCATGCTAAACTGTAGTTTGGAAGAAGTTCGAGAGTCTTATACAGGAAAGTTTACAGTCACCTAGAGAAAGCAACTCACAGGAGGTGGTTTGTGGGCCGCTAAACTCTAATTTGGATGAAGTGAAAGAGGCATACATGGATACGCTTCATTCACTCAGAGAAAGGTAAATTGGGGTGCCGGTTTGTAGGTATACTAACTCCAGTTTGGAAGAAGTACTAGAGTCATATATATGAACGCTTATATGGACGCAGAGAAAGCAACTATGGGGTGGTGTTTTGTAGGCCTGCTAAAATATAGTTTGGAAGAAGTTCGAAAGCAGACAGTCACTTAGAGAAAGCAACTCTCGGCGGTTCATTTTTCGGTCTGCTGAATTGTATTTTGAAAGAAATACCAGAGTCATATATTCAAACGCTTACATTCATGCAGAGAAAGCAACTCTGGGGTGGTGTTTTCTAGGCATGCTAAACTCTAGTTTGGACGAAGTTTGAGAATCACATATAAGAAAGCTTAGAGTCGCTTAAAGCAAATCTCTGGGTGTGGAATGTAGGCGTGCTAAACTCTATTTTGGTTTCGGAGTGAGAGTCATATATGGGAAGGCTTACATTGACTCAGAGAAAGCAACGATGGTGTGGTGGTTTGTAGGCATACTGAACTCTAGTTTGGAAGAAGTAGGAGAATGATATATGGGAACGCTTACATTCATGCAGAGAAAGCAATTATGGGGTGGCTTTTTTGTAGTCATGCTAATCTCTATTTTGCAAGAAGTTAAAGAGAAATATATAGGAAAGCGTACCGTCATTTAGAGAAACCAACTTTCGGGGGATGGTTTGTAGGCCTGCAAAACTCTACTTTGGAAGAAGGGGGAGAGTCATATGGGGGGCTGGGTACATTCACTCGGAGAAATCAACGATGGGGTTGTGGTTTGTAGGCATACTAAACTCTAGTTTGGAAGAAGGACGAGAATCATATGTAGGAACGCTTACATTCATGCAGAGAAAGCAACTATGGAGTGATGTTTGTATGCCTACTAAACGATAGATTGGAGGATGCTCGAGAGTCATATCTGGAAAGCTTACAGTCATTTACAGAAAGCAACTCTCTGGGGGTGGTTCGTAGGCCTGCTAAACTCTATTTTCAATGAAGTGTTCGAATCATATACAGGAACGCTTACATTCACTCAGAGAAAGCAACGTTGGGGTGGCCGTTTTTGAGCATACTAAACTCTACTTTGGAAGAGGTACGAGAGACATAAATACGAACGCTTACATTGACACAGAGAAAGCAAATACGGGGTGCTGTAGTGCAGGCATGCTAAACTATAGATTAGAAGAAGTTCGAAAGCTGACAGTCACTTAGAGAAAGCAAATCTTGGCGGGTGATTTTTAGGTCTGCTAAATTGTATTTTGAAAGACGTACCAGAGTCATATACAAACGCTTACATTCACGCAGAGAAAGAAACTATGGGGTGATGTGTTGTGGGGATGCTAAACTGCAGTTTGGAAGGTGTTCGAGAGTGTTATATAGGATAGCTTACAGTCACCTAGAGAAAGCAACACTCGGGACAGCTTTACAAGCCTCTAAACACTAATTAGCAGCAATTGTGAGAGTCAAACATGGGAACGCTTACATTCACTCAGAGAACGCAACGTTTGGGTGGCTGGTTTTTAAGCATTCTAAACTGTATTTTGGAGGAAGTAGGAGAGTCATATATACGAATGCTTACATTCACGCAGAGAAAGCAACTCTGTGGTCGTATTTTGTTGGCATGCTAAACTGTGGTTTGGAAGAAGTTCGAGAGCCTTATATAGGAAAGATTACAGTGACACAGAGAAAACAACTCTCTGTAGTTTCTTGGTAGGTCTGCTAAACTGTGATTTGGATGAAGTGTGAGAACGCTTGCATTCACTCAGAGAAAGAACTTTGTCGTGGTGGTTTGTAGGAATAACAACTGTAGTTCGAAGAAGTAGGAGAGTCATATATGAACGGTTACATTCACGCAGAGAAAGCAACTGTGGGGTGGCGTATGTAATCATCATAATCTGTAGTTTGGAGGAAGTTCGAGAGTCATATCTGGGGAAAATTAGAGTCACATAGAGAAAGGAACAATCGGGGGCTGGTGTGTAGGTCTGCTAAATTCTATTTTGGAGGAAGAGTGAGAGTCATATATGGGAACGCTTATGTTGACTCAGAGAAATCAACGATGGGACGCTGTATTGTTGGCATGCTAAACTGTAGTTTGGAAGAAGTTCGAGAGTCTTATACAGGAAAGTTTACAGTCACCTAGAGAAAGCAACTCACAGGAGGTGGTTTGTGGGCCGCTAAACTCTAATTTGGATGAAGTGAAAGAGGCATACATGGATACGCTTCATTCACTCAGAGAAAGGTAAATTGGGGTGCCGGTTTGTAGGTATACTAACTCCAGTTTGGAAGAAGTACTAGAGTCATATATATGAACGCTTATATGGACGCAGAGAAAGCAACTATGGGGTGGTGTTTTGTAGGCCTGCTAAAATATAGTTTGGAAGAAGTTCGAAAGCAGACAGTCACTTAGAGAAAGCAACTCTCGGCGGTTCATTTTTCGGTCTGCTGAATTGTATTTTGAAAGAAATACCAGAGTCATATATTCAAACGCTTACATTCATGCAGAGAAAGCAACTCTGGGGTGGTGTTTTCTAGGCATGCTAAACTCTAGTTTGGACGAAGTTTGAGAATCACATATAAGAAAGCTTAGAGTCGCTTAAAGCAAATCTCTGGGTGTGGAATGTAGGCGTGCTAAACTCTATTTTGGTTTCGGAGTGAGAGTCATATATGGGAAGGCTTACATTGACTCAGAGAAAGCAACGATGGTGTGGTGGTTTGTAGGCATACTGAACTCTAGTTTGGAAGAAGTAGGAGAATGATATATGGGAACGCTTACATTCATGCAGAGAAAGCAATTATGGGGTGGCTTTTTTGTAGCCATGCTAATCTCTATTTTGCAAGAAGTTAAAGAGAAATATATAGGAAAGCGTACCGTCATTTAGAGAAACCAACTTTCGGGGGATGGTTTGTAGGCCTGCAAAACTCTACTTTGGAAGAAGGGGGAGAGTCATATGGGGGGCTGGGTACATTCACTCGGAGAAATCAACGATGGGGTTGTGGTTTGTAGGCATACTAAACTCTAGTTTGGAAGAAGGACGAGAATCATATGTAGGAACGCTTACATTCATGCAGAGAAAGCAACTATGGAGTGATGTTTGTATGCCTACTAAACGATAGATTGGAGGATGCTCGAGAGTCATATCTGGAAAGCTTACAGTCATTTACAGAAAGCAACTCTCTGGGGGTGGTTCGTAGGCCTGCTAAACTCTATTTTCAATGAAGTGTTCGAATCATATACAGGAACGCTTACATTCACTCAGAGAAAGCAACGTTGGGGTGGCCGTTTTTGAGCATACTAAACTCTACTTTGGAAGAGGTACGAGAGACATAAATACGAACGCTTACATTGACACAGAGAAAGCAAATACGGGGTGCTGTAGTGCAGGCATGCTAAACTATAGATTAGAAGAAGTTCGAAAGCTGACAGTCACTTAGAGAAAGCAAATCTTGGCGGGTGATTTTTAGGTCTGCTAAATTGTATTTTGAAAGACGTACCAGAGTCATATACAAACGCTTACATTCACGCAGAGAAAGAAACTATGGGGTGATGTGTTGTGGGGATGCTAAACTGCAGTTTGGAAGGTGTTCGAGAGTGTTATATAGGATAGCTTACAGTCACCTAGAGAAAGCAACACTCGGGACAGCTTTACAAGCCTCTAAACACTAATTAGCAGCAATTGTGAGAGTCAAACATGGGAACGCTTACATTCACTCAGAGAACGCAACGTTTGGGTGGCTGGTTTTTAAGCATTCTAAACTGTATTTTGGAGGAAGTAGGAGAGTCATATATACGAATGCTTACATTCACGCAGAGAAAGCAACTCTGTGGTCGTATTTTGTTGGCATGCTAAACTGTGGTTTGGAAGAAGTTCGAGAGCCTTATATAGGAAAGATTACAGTGACACAGAGAAAACAACTCTCTGTAGTTTC
Organism: Eulemur rufifrons; assembly: GCF_041146395.1. Lineage (NCBI taxonomy): Eukaryota > Metazoa > Chordata > Mammalia > Primates > Lemuridae > Eulemur > Eulemur rufifrons. The sequence goes on from NW_027182813.1 coordinate 1,830,936, forward strand.
TTGGTAGGTCTGCTAAACTGTGATTTGGATGAAGTGTGAGAACGCTTGCATTCACTCAGAGAAAGAACTTTGTCGTGGTGGTTTGTAGGAATAACAACTGTAGTTCGAAGAAGTAGGAGAGTCATATATGAACGGTTACATTCATGCAGAGAAAGCAACTGTGGGGTGGCGTATGTAATCATCATAATCTGTAGTTTGGAGGAAGTTCGAGAGTCATATCTGGGGAAAATTAGAGTCACATAGAGAAAGGAACAATCGGGGGCTGGTGTGTAGGTCTGCTAAATTCTATTTTGGAAGAAGAGTGAGAGTCATATATGGGAACGCTTATGTTGACTCAGAGAAATCAACGATGGGACGCTGTATTGTTGGCATGCTAAACTGTAGTTTGGAAGAAGTTCAAGAGTCTTATATAGGAAAGTTTACAGTCACCTAGAGAAAGCAACTCACAGGAGGTGGTTTGTAAGCCGCTAAACTCTAATTTGGATGACGTGAAAGAGGCATACATGGATACGCTTCATTCACTCAGAGAAAGGTAAATTGGGGTGCCGGTTTGTAGGTATACTAACTCCAGTTTGGAAGAAGTACTGGAGTCATATATATGAACGCTTATATGGACGCAGAGAAAGCAACTATGGGGTGGTGTTTTGTAGGCCTGCTAAAATATAGTTTGGAAGAAGTTCGAAAGCGGACAGTCACTTAGAGAAAGCAACTCTCGGCGGTTCATTTTTCGGTCTGCTGAATTGTATTTTGAAAGAAATACCAGAGTCATATATTCAAACGCTTACATTCATGCAGAGAAAGCAACTCTGGGGTGGTGTTTTCTAGGCATGCTAAACTCTAGTTTGGACGAAGTTTGAGAATCACATATAAGAAAGCTTAGAGTCGCTTAAAGCAAATCTCTGGGTGTGGAATGTAGGCGTGCTAAACTCTATTTTGGTTTCGGAGTGAGAGTCATATATGGGAAGGCTTACATTCACTCAGAGAAAGCAACGATGGTGTGGTGGTTTGTAGGCATACTGAACTCTAGTTTGGAAGAAGTAGGAGAATGATATATGGGAACGCTTACATTCATGCAGAGAAAGCAATTATGGGGTGGCTTTTTTGTAGCCATGCTAATCTCTATTTTGCAAGAAGTTAAAGAGAAATATATAGGAAAGCGTACCGTCATTTAGAGAAACCAACTTTCGGGGGATGGTTTGTAGGCCTGCAAAACTCTACTTTGGAAGAAGGGGGAGAGTCATATGGGGTCTGGGTACATTCACTCGGAGAAATCAACGATGGGGTTGTGGTTTGTAGGCATACTAAACTCTAGTTTGGAAGAAGGACGAGAATCATATATAGGAACGCTTACATTCATGCAGAGAAAGCAACTATGGAGTGATGTTTGTATGCCTACTAAACGATAGATTGGAGGATGCTCGAGAGTCATATCTGGAAAGCTTACAGTCATTTACAGAAAGCAACTCTCTGGGGGTGGTTCGTAGGCCTGCTAAACTCTATTTTCAATGAAGTGTTCGAATCATATACAGGAACGCTTACATTCACTCAGAGAAAGCAACGTTGGGGTGGCCGTTTTTGAGCATACTAAACTCTACTTTGGAAGAGGTACGAGAGACATAAATACGAACGCTTACATTGACACAGAGAAAGCAAATACGGGGTGCTGTAGTGCAGGCATGCTAAACTATAGATTAGAAGAAGTTCGAAAGCTGACAGTCACTTAGAGAAAGCAAATCTTGGCGGGTGATTTTTAGGTCTGCTAAATTGTATTTTGAAAGACGTACCAGAGTCATATACAAACGCTTACATTCACGCAGAGAAAGAAACTATGGGGTGATGTGTTGTGGGGATGCTAAACTGCAGTTTGGAAGGTGTTCGAGAGTGTTATATAGGATAGCTTACAGTCACCTAGAGAAAGCAACACTCGGGACAGCTTTACAAGCCTCTAAACACTAATTAGCAGCAATTGTGAGAGTCAAACATGGGAACGCTTACATTCACTCAGAGAACGCAACGTTTGGGTGGCTGGTTTTTAAGCATTCTAAACTGTATTTTGGAGGAAGTAGGAGAGTCATATATACGAATGCTTACATTCACGCAGAGAAAGCAACTCTGTGGTCGTATTTTGTTGGCATGCTAAACTGTGGTTTGGAAGAAGTTCGAGAGCCTTATATAGGAAAGATTACAGTGACACAGAGAAAACAACTCTCTGTAGTTTCTTGGTAGGTCTGCTAAACTGTGATTTGGATGAAGTGTGAGAACGCTTGCATTCACTCAGAGAAAGAACTTTGTCGTGGTGGTTTGTAGGAATAACAACTGTAGTTCGAAGAAGTAGGAGAGTCATATATGAACGGTTACATTCACGCAGAGAAAGCAACTGTGGGGTGGCGTATGTAATCATCATAATCTGTAGTTTGGAGGAAGTTCGAGAGTCATATCTGGGGAAAATTAGAGTCACATAGAGAAAGGAACAATCGGGGGCTGGTGTGTAGGTCTGCTAAATTCTATTTTGGAGGAAGAGTGAGAGTCATATATGGGAACGCTTATGTTGACTCAGAGAAATCAACGATGGGACGCTGTATTGTTGGCATGCTAAACTGTAGTTTGGAAGAAGTTCGAGAGTCTTATACAGGAAAGTTTACAGTCACCTAGAGAAAGCAACTCACAGGAGGTGGTTTGTGGGCCGCTAAACTCTAATTTGGATGAAGTGAAAGAGGCATACATGGATACGCTTCATTCACTCAGAGAAAGGTAAATTGGGGTGCCGGTTTGTAGGTATACTAACTCCAGTTTGGAAGAAGTACTAGAGTCATATATATGAACGCTTATATGGACGCAGAGAAAGCAACTATGGGGTGGTGTTTTGTAGGCCTGCTAAAATATAGTTTGGAAGAAGTTCGAAAGCAGACAGTCACTTAGAGAAAGCAACTCTCGGCGGTTCATTTTTCGGTCTGCTGAATTGTATTTTGAAAGAAATACCAGAGTCATATATTCAAACGCTTACATTCATGCAGAGAAAGCAACTCTGGGGTGGTGTTTTCTAGGCATGCTAAACTCTAGTTTGGACGAAGTTTGAGAATCACATATAAGAAAGCTTAGAGTCGCTTAAAGCAAATCTCTGGGTGTGGAATGTAGGCGTGCTAAACTCTATTTTGGTTTCGGAGTGAGAGTCATATATGGGAAGGCTTACATTGACTCAGAGAAAGCAACGATGGTGTGGTGGTTTGTAGGCATACTGAACTCTAGTTTGGAAGAAGTAGGAGAATGATATATGGGAACGCTTACATTCATGCAGAGAAAGCAATTATGGGGTGGCTTTTTTGTAGCCATGCTAATCTCTATTTTGCAAGAAGTTAAAGAGAAATATATAGGAAAGCGTACCGTCATTTAGAGAAACCAACTTTCGGGGGATGGTTTGTAGGCCTGCAAAACTCTACTTTGGAAGAAGGGGGAGAGTCATATGGGGGGCTGGGTACATTCACTCGGAGAAATCAACGATGGGGTTGTGGTTTGTAGGCATACTAAACTCTAGTTTGGAAGAAGGACGAGAATCATATGTAGGAACGCTTACATTCATGCAGAGAAAGCAACTATGGAGTGATGTTTGTATGCCTACTAAACGATAGATTGGAGGATGCTCGAGAGTCATATCTGGAAAGCTTACAGTCATTTACAGAAAGCAACTCTCTGGGGGTGGTTCGTAGGCCTGCTAAACTCTATTTTCAATGAAGTGTTCGAATCATATACAGGAACGCTTACATTCACTCAGAGAAAGCAACGTTGGGGTGGCCGTTTTTGAGCATACTAAACTCTACTTTGGAAGAGGTACGAGAGACATAAATACGAACGCTTACATTGACACAGAGAAAGCAAATACGGGGTGCTGTAGTGCAGGCATGCTAAACTATAGATTAGAAGAAGTTCGAAATCTGACAGTCACTTAGAGAAAGCAAATCTTGGCGGGTGATTTTTAGGTCTGCTAAATTGTATTTTGAAAGACGTACCAGAGTCATATACAAACGCTTACATTCACGCAGAGAAAGAAACTATGGGGTGATGTGTTGTGGGGATGCTAAACTGCAGTTTGGAAGGTGTTCGAGAGTGTTATATAGGATAGCTTACAGTCACCTAGAGAAAGCAACACTCGGGACAGCTTTACAAGCCTCTAAACACTAATTAGCAGCAATTGTGAGAGTCAAACATGGGAACGCTTACATTCACTCAGAGAACGCAACGTTTGGGTGGCTGGTTTTTAAGCATTCTAAACTGTATTTTGGAGGAAGTAGGAGAGTCATATATACGAATGCTTACATTCACGCAGAGAAAGCAACTCTGTGGTCGTATTTTGTTGGCATGCTAAACTGTGGTTTGGAAGAAGTTCGAGAGCCTTATATAGGAAAGATTACAGTGACACAGAGAAAACAACTCTCTGTAGTTTCTTGGTAGGTCTGCTAAACTGTGATTTGGATGAAGTGTGAGAACGCTTGCATTCACTCAGAGAAAGAACTTTGTCGTGGTGGTTTGTAGGAATAACAACTGTAGTTCGAAGAAGTAGGAGAGTCATATATGAACGGTTACATTCACGCAGAGAAAGCAACTGTGGGGTGGCGTATGTAATCATCATAATCTGTAGTTTGGAGGAAGTTCGAGAGTCATATCTGGGGAAAATTAGAGTCACATAGAGAAAGGAACAATCGGGGGCTGGTGTGTAGGTCTGCTAAATTCTATTTTGGAGGAAGAGTGAGAGTCATATATGGGAACGCTTATGTTGACTCAGAGAAATCAACGATGGGACGCTGTATTGTTGGCATGCTAAACTGTAGTTTGGAAGAAGTTCGAGAGTCTTATACAGGAAAGTTTACAGTCACCTAGAGAAAGCAACTCACAGGAGGTGGTTTGTGGGCCGCTAAACTCTAATTTGGATGAAGTGAAAGAGGCATACATGGATACGCTTCATTCACTCAGAGAAAGGTAAATTGGGGTGCCGGTTTGTAGGTATACTAACTCCAGTTTGGAAGAAGTACTAGAGTCATATATATGAACGCTTATATGGACGCAGAGAAAGCAACTATGGGGTGGTGTTTTGTAGGCCTGCTAAAATATAGTTTGGAAGAAGTTCGAAAGCAGACAGTCACTTAGAGAAAGCAACTCTCGGCGGTTCATTTTTCGGTCTGCTGAATTGTATTTTGAAAGAAATACCAGAGTCATATATTCAAACGCTTACATTCATGCAGAGAAAGCAACTCTGGGGTGGTGTTTTCTAGGCATGCTAAACTCTAGTTTGGACGAAGTTTGAGAATCACATATAAGAAAGCTTAGAGTCGCTTAAAGCAAATCTCTGGGTGTGGAATGTAGGCGTGCTAAACTCTATTTTGGTTTCGGAGTGAGAGTCATATATGGGAAGGCTTACATTGACTCAGAGAAAGCAACGATGGTGTGGTGGTTTGTAGGCATACTGAACTCTAGTTTGGAAGAAGTAGGAGAATGATATATGGGAACGCTTACATTCATGCAGAGAAAGCAATTATGGGGTGGCTTTTTTGTAGCCATGCTAATCTCTATTTTGCAAGAAGTTAAAGAGAAATATATAGGAAAGCGTACCGTCATTTAGAGAAACCAACTTTCGGGGGATGGTTTGTAGGCCTGCAAAACTCTACTTTGGAAGAAGGGGGAGAGTCATATGGGGGGCTGGGTACATTCACTCGGAGAAATCAACGATGGGGTTGTGGTTTGTAGGCATACTAAACTCTAGTTTGGAAGAAGGACGAGAATCATATGTAGGAACGCTTACATTCATGCAGAGAAAGCAACTATGGAGTGATGTTTGTATGCCTACTAAACGATAGATTGGAGGATGCTCGAGAGTCATATCTGGAAAGCTTACAGTCATTTACAGAAAGCAACTCTCTGGGGGTGGTTCGTAGGCCTGCTAAACTCTATTTTCAATGAAGTGTTCGAATCATATACAGGAACGCTTACATTCACTCAGAGAAAGCAACGTTGGGGTGGCCGTTTTTGAGCATACTAAACTCTACTTTGGAAGAGGTACGAGAGACATAAATACGAACGCTTACATTGACACAGAGAAAGCAAATACGGGGTGCTGTAGTGCAGGCATGCTAAACTATAGATTAGAAGAAGTTCGAAAGCTGACAGTCACTTAGAGAAAGCAAATCTTGGCGGGTGATTTTTAGGTCTGCTAAATTGTATTTTGAAAGACGTACCAGAGTCATATACAAACGCTTACATTCACGCAGAGAAAGAAACTATGGGGTGATGTGTTGTGGGGATGCTAAACTGCAGTTTGGAAGGTGTTCGAGAGTGTTATATAGGATAGCTTACAGTCACCTAGAGAAAGCAACACTCGGGACAGCTTTACAAGCCTCTAAACACTAATTAGCAGCAATTGTGAGAGTCAAACATGGGAACGCTTACATTCACTCAGAGAACGCAACGTTTGGGTGGCTGGTTTTTAAGCATTCTAAACTGTATTTTGGAGGAAGTAGGAGAGTCATATATACGAATGCTTACATTCACGCAGAGAAAGCAACTCTGTGGTCGTATTTTGTTGGCATGCTAAACTGTGGTTTGGAAGAAGTTCGAGAGCCTTATATAGGAAAGATTACAGTGACACAGAGAAAACAACTCTCTGTAGTTTCTTGGTAGGTCTGCTAAACTGTGATTTGGATGAAGTGTGAGAACGCTTGCATTCACTCAGAGAAAGAACTTTGTCGTGGTGGTTTGTAGGAATAACAACTGTAGTTCGAAGAAGTAGGAGAGTCATATATGAACGGTTACATTCACGCAGAGAAAGCAACTGTGGGGTGGCGTATGTAATCATCATAATCTGTAGTTTGGAGGAAGTTCGAGAGTCATATCTGGGGAAAATTAGAGTCACATAGAGAAAGGAACAATCGGGGGCTGGTGTGTAGGTCTGCTAAATTCTATTTTGGAGGAAGAGTGAGAGTCATATATGGGAACGCTTATGTTGACTCAGAGAAATCAACGATGGGACGCTGTATTGTTGGCATGCTAAACTGTAGTTTGGAAGAAGTTCGAGAGTCTTATACAGGAAAGTTTACAGTCACCTAGAGAAAGCAACTCACAGGAGGTGGTTTGTGGGCCGCTAAACTCTAATTTGGATGAAGTGAAAGAGGCATACATGGATACGCTTCATTCACTCAGAGAAAGGTAAATTGGGGTGCCGGTTTGTAGGTATACTAACTCCAGTTTGGAAGAAGTACTAGAGTCATATATATGAACGCTTATATGGACGCAGAGAAAGCAACTATGGGGTGGTGTTTTGTAGACCTGCTAAAATATAGTTTGGAAGAAGTTCGAAAGCAGACAGTCACTTAGAGAAAGCAACTCTCGGCGGTTCATTTTTCGGTCTGCTGAATTGTATTTTGAAAGAAATACCAGAGTCATATATTCAAACGCTTACATTCATGCAGAGAAAGCAACTCTGGGGTGGTGTTTTCTAGGCATGCTAAACTCTAGTTTGGACGAAGTTTGAGAATCACATATAAGAAAGCTTAGAGTCGCTTAAAGCAAATCTCTGGGTGTGGAATGTAGGCGTGCTAAACTCTATTTTGGTTTCGGAGTGAGAGTCATATATGGGAAGGCTTACATTGACTCAGAGAAAGCAACGATGGTGTGGTGGTTTGTAGGCATACTGAACTCTAGTTTGGAAGAAGTAGGAGAATGATATATGGGAACGCTTACATTCATGCAGAGAAAGCAATTATGGGGTGGCTTTTTTGTAGCCATGCTAATCTCTATTTTGCAAGAAGTTAAAGAGAAATATATAGGAAAGCGTACCGTCATTTAGAGAAACCAACTTTCGGGGGATGGTTTGTAGGCCTGCAAAACTCTACTTTGGAAGAAGGGGGAGAGTCATATGGGGGGCTGGGTACATTCACTCGGAGAAATCAACGATGGGGTTGTGGTTTGTAGGCATACTAAACTCTAGTTTGGAAGAAGGACGAGAATCATATGTAGGAACGCTTACATTCATGCAGAGAAAGCAACTATGGAGTGATGTTTGTATGCCTACTAAACGATAGATTGGAGGATGCTCGAGAGTCATATCTGGAAAGCTTACAGTCATTTACAGAAAGCAACTCTCTGGGGGTGGTTCGTAGGCCTGCTAAACTCTATTTTCAATGAAGTGTTCGAATCATATACAGGAACGCTTACATTCACTCAGAGAAAGCAACGTTGGGGTGGCCGTTTTTGAGCATACTAAACTCTACTTTGGAAGAGGTACGAGAGACATAAATACGAACGCTTACATTGACACAGAGAAAGCAAATACGGGGTGCTGTAGTGCAGGCATGCTAAACTATAGATTAGAAGAAGTTCGAAAGCTGACAGTCACTTAGAGAAAGCAAATCTTGGCGGGTGATTTTTAGGTCTGCTAAATTGTATTTTGAAAGACGTACCAGAGTCATATACAAACGCTTACATTCACGCAGAGAAAGAAACTATGGGGTGATGTGTTGTGGGGATGCTAAACTGCAGTTTGGAAGGTGTTCGAGAGTGTTATATAGGATAGCTTACAGTCACCTAGAGAAAGCAACACTCGGGACAGCTTTACAAGCCTCTAAACACTAATTAGCAGCAATTGTGAGAGTCAAACATGGGAACGCTTACATTCACTCAGAGAACGCAACGTTTGGGTGGCTGGTTTTTAAGCATTCTAAACTGTATTTTGGAGGAAGTAGGAGAGTCATATATACGAATGCTTACATTCACGCAGAGAAAGCAACTCTGTGGTCGTATTTTGTTGGCATGCTAAACTGTGGTTTGGAAGAAGTTCGAGAGCCTTATATAGGAAAGATTACAGTGACACAGAGAAAACAACTCTCTGTAGTTTCTTGGTAGGTCTGCTAAACTGTGATTTGGATGAAGTGTGAGAACGCTTGCATTCACTCAGAGAAAGAACTTTGTCGTGGTGGTTTGTAGGAATAACAACTGTAGTTCGAAGAAGTAGGAGAGTCATATATGAACGGTTACATTCACGCAGAGAAAGCAACTGTGGGGTGGCGTATGTAATCATCATAATCTGTAGTTTGGAGGAAGTTCGAGAGTCATATCTGGGGAAAATTAGAGTCACATAGAGAAAGGAACAATCGGGGGCTGGTGTGTAGGTCTGCTAAATTCTATTTTGGAGGAAGAGTGAGAGTCATATATGGGAACGCTTATGTTGACTCAGAGAAATCAACGATGGGACGCTGTATTGTTGGCATGCTAAACTGTAGTTTGGAAGAAGTTCGAGAGTCTTATACAGGAAAGTTTACAGTCACCTAGAGAAAGCAACTCACAGGAGGTGGTTTGTGGGCCGCTAAACTCTAATTTGGATGAAGTGAAAGAGGCATACATGGATACGCTTCATTCACTCAGAGAAAGGTAAATTGGGGTGCCGGTTTGTAGGTATACTAACTCCAGTTTGGAAGAAGTACTAGAGTCATATATATGAACGCTTATATGGACGCAGAGAAAGCAACTATGGGGTGGTGTTTTGTAGGCCTGCTAAAATATAGTTTGGAAGAAGTTCGAAAGCAGACAGTCACTTAGAGAAAGCAACTCTCGGCGGTTCATTTTTCGGTCTGCTGAATTGTATTTTGAAAGAAATACCAGAGTCATATATTCAAACGCTTACATTCATGCAGAGAAAGCAACTCTGGGGTGGTGTTTTCTAGGCATGCTAAACTCTAGTTTGGACGAAGTTTGAGAATCACATATAAGAAAGCTTAGAGTCGCTTAAAGCAAATCTCTGGGTGTGGAATGTAGGCGTGCTAAACTCTATTTTGGTTTCGGAGTGAGAGTCATATATGGGAAGGCTTACATTGACTCAGAGAAAGCAACGATGGTGTGGTGGTTTGTAGGCATACTGAACTCTAGTTTGGAAGAAGTAGGAGAATGATATATGGGAACGCTTACATTCATGCAGAGAAAGCAATTATGGGGTGGCTTTTTTGTAGCCATGCTAATCTCTATTTTGCAAGAAGTTAAAGAGAAATATATAGGAAAGCGTACCGTCATTTAGAGAAACCAACTTTCGGGGGATGGTTTGTAGGCCTGCAAAACTCTACTTTGGAAGAAGGGGGAGAGTCATATGGGGGGCTGGGTACATTCACTCGGAGAAATCAACGATGGGGTTGTGGTTTGTAGGCATACTAAACTCTAGTTTGGAAGAAGGACGAGAATCATATGTAGGAACGCTTACATTCATGCAGAGAAAGCAACTATGGAGTGATGTTTGTATGCCTACTAAACGATAGATTGGAGGATGCTCGAGAGTCATATCTGGAAAGCTTACAGTCATTTACAGAAAGCAACTCTCTGGGGGTGGTTCGTAGGCCTGCTAAACTCTATTTTCAATGAAGTGTTCGAATCATATACAGGAACGCTTACATTCACTCAGAGAAAGCAACGTTGGGGTGGCCGTTTTTGAGCATACTAAACTCTACTTTGGAAGAGGTACGAGAGACATAAATACGAACGCTTACATTGACACAGAGAAAGCAAATACGGGGTGCTGTAGTGCAGGCATGCTAAACTATAGATTAGAAGAAGTTCGAAAGCTGACAGTCACTTAGAGAAAGCAAATCTTGGCGGGTGATTTTTAGGTCTGCTAAATTGTATTTTGAAAGACGTACCAGAGTCATATACAAACGCTTACATTCACGCAGAGAAAGAAACTATGGGGTGATGTGTTGTGGGGATGCTAAACTGCAGTTTGGAAGGTGTTCGAGAGTGTTATATAGGATAGCTTACAGTCACCTAGAGAAAGCAACACTCGGGACAGCTTTACAAGCCTCTAAACACTAATTAGCAGCAATTGTGAGAGTCAAACCTGGGAACGCTTACATTCACGGAGAGAACACAACGTTTGGGTGGTGGTTTGTAGGCATAATAACTGTAGTTCGGAAGAAGTAGGAGAGTCATATATATGAACGGTTACATTCACGCAGAGAAAGAAACTGTTGGGTGGTGTATGTACGCATGTTAATCTATACTTTGGAGGAAGTTCGAGAGTCATATCTGGGGAAAATTGCAGTGACTTAGAGAAAGCAACAATCGGGGGCCGTTTTGTAGATCTGCTAAATTCTATTTTGGAAGAAGAGTGAAATTCATATGTGGGAACGCTTATGTTCACTCAGAGAAATCAACGATGGGGCAGTGTTTCGTTGGGATGCTAAAGTGTAGTTTGGAAGAAGTTCGCGAGTCTTATATAAGAAAGCTTACAGTCACCTAGAGAAAGTAACTATCGGCAGATTGTTTCTAAGCGTGCTAAACTCTAATTCGCATCAATTGTGAGAGTCAAACATGGGAACGCTTACATTCACTCAGAGAACGCAACGTTTGGGTGGTGGTTTGTAAGCATTCTAAACTGTATTTTGGAGGAAGTAGGAGAGTCATATATACGAATGCTTACATTCACGCAGAGAAAGCAACTCTGTGATCGTATTTTGTTGGCATGCTAAACTGTGGTTTGTAAGAAGTTCGAGAGCCTTATATAGGAAAGATTACAGTGACACAGAGAAAACAACTCTCTGTAGTTTGTTGGTAGGTCTACTAAACTGTAATTTGGATGATGTGTGAGAACGCTTGCATTCACTCAGAGAAAGAACTTTGTCGTGGTGGTTTGTAGGAATAACAACTGTAGTTCGAAGAAGTAGGAGAGTCATATATGAACGGTTACATTCACGCAGAGAAAGCAACTGTGGAGTGGCATATGTAATCATCATAATCTGTAGTTTGGAGGAAGTTCGAGAGTCATATCTGGGGAAAATTAGAGTCATTTAGAGAAAGGAACAATCGGGGGCTGGTGTGTAGGTCTGCTAAATTCTATTTTGGAAAAAGAGTGAGAGTCATATATGGGAAGGCTTATGTTCACTCAGAGAAATCAACGATGGGGCGCTGTATTGTTGGCATGCTAAACTGTAGTTTGGAAGAAGTTCGAGAGTCTTATATAGGAAAGTTTACAGTCACCTAGAGAAAGCAACTCACAGGAGGTGGTTTGTAAGCCGCTAAACTCTAATTTGGATGAAGTGAAAGAGGCATACATGGATACGCTTCATTCACTCAGAGAAAGGTAAATTGGGGTGCCGGTTTGTAGGTATACTAACTCCAGTTTGGAAGAAGTACTAGAGTCATATATATGAATGCTTATATGGACGCAGAGAAAGCAACTATGGGGTGGTGTTTTGTAGGCCTGCTAAAATATAGTTTGGAAGAAGTTCGAAAGCAGACAGTCACTTAGAGAAAGCAACTCTTGGCGGTGGATTTTTCGGTCTGCTAAATTGTATTTTGAAAGAAGTACCAGAGTCATATATTCAAACGCTTACATTCATGCAGAGAAAGGAACTGTGTGGTGGTGTTTTCTAGGCGTGCTAAACTCTAGTTTGGACGAAGTTTGAGAATCACATATAAGAAAGCTTAGAGTCACTTAGAGAAAGCAAATCTCTGGGTGTGGAATGTAGGCGTGCTAAACTCTATTTTGGTTTAGATTGAGAGTCATATATGGAAAGGGATACATTCACTCAGAGAAAGCAACGATGGTGTGGTGGTTTGTAGGCATACTAAACTCTAGTTTGGAAGAAGTAGGAAAATGATATATGGGAACGCTTACATTCATGCAGAGAAAGCAATTATGGGGTGTCTTTTTTGTACCCATGCTAATCTCTAGTTTGGAAGAAGTTATATAGGAAAGCGTACACTCATTTATAGAAACCAACTTTCGGGGGATGAAGGGTAGGCCTGCAAAACTCTACTTTGGAAGAAGTGGGAGAGTCATATTGGGGACCACGTACATTGACTCAGAGAAATCGAGGATGGGGTTGTGTTTTGTAGGCATACTAAACTCTAGTTTGGAGAAAGTACGAGAATCATATATAGGAACGCTTACATTCATGCAGAGAAAGCAACTATGGAGTGAGGTTTGTATGCCTACTAAACTATAGTTTGGAGGAAGTTTAGAATCTTATATAGCAAAGCTTACAGTCACCTAGAGAGAGCAACTCTTGGGAGATGATTTCAAAGCCTGATAATTTGCACCAACTCTTAAAGTCAAGTATGGGAAGGTTTACATCCACTCAGAACGCAAGGTTTGGGTTGCAGTTTGTGGCCTTAATTGTAGTTCGGAAGAAGTAGGAAAGTCATATATATGAACGGTTACATTCACGCAGACAAACCAGCTATGGAGTGATGTGTGTATGCCTACTAAACTATAGTTTGCAGGATGTTCGAGAGTCATATCTGGAAAGCTTACAGTCATTTAGAGAAAGAAACTCTCAGGGGGTGGTTCGTAGGCCTGCTAAACTCTATTTTCAGAGAAGTGTTAAAATCATATACAGGAACGCTTACATTCACTCAGAGAAAGCAACGTTGGGGTGGCCGTTTGTGAGCATACTAAACTCTACTTTGGAAGAGGTACAAGAGACATAAATACGAACGCTTACATTAACACAGAGAAAGCAAATACGGGGTGCTGTAGTGCAGGCATGCTAAACTATAGAATGGAAGAAGTTCGAAAGCTGACAGTCACTTAGAGAAAGCAACTCTTGGCGGGTGATTTTTTAAGTCTGCTAAATTGTATTTTGAAAGACGTGTCAGAGTCTTATATACAAACGCTTACATTCATGCGTAGAAAGAAACTATGGGGTGATGTGTTGTGGGGATGCTAAACTGCAGTTTGGAAGAAGTTCGAGAGTGTTATGTAGGATAGCTTACAGTCACCTAGAGAAAGCAACACTCAGGAGAGCTTTGCAAGCCTGCTAAACTCTAACAAGCAGCGATTGTGAGAGTCAAACATGGGAATGCTTACATTCACTCAGAGAACACAACGTTTGGGTGGTGGTTTGTAGGCATAATAACTGTAGTTCGGAAGAAGTAGGAGAGTCATATATGAACGGTTACATTCACGCAGAGAAAGCAACTGTTGGGTGGCGTACGTATGCATGCTAATCTGTAGTTTGGAGGAATTTCGAGAGTCATATCTGGGGAAAATTACAGTCACTTAGAGAAAGCAACCATCGGGGGCCATTTTGTAGATCTGCTAAATTCTATTTTGAAAGAAGAATGAGAGTCATATATGGGAACGCTTATGATCACGAAGAGAAATCAACTATGGGGCGGTGTTTTGTTGGCATGCTAAACTGTAGTTTGGAAGAAGTTCGCGAGTCTTACATAGGAAAGTTTACAGTCACCCAGAGAAAGCAACTCTCGGGAGATTGTTTCTAAGCATGCTAAATTCTAGATTGCATCAATTGTGAGAGTCAAACATGGGAACGCTTACATTGACTCAGAGAACGCAACGTTTGGGTGGTGGTTTGTAAGCATTCTAAACTGTATTTTGGAGGAAGTAGGAGAGTCATATATACGAATGCTTACATTCACGCAGAGAAAGCAACTCTGTGATCGTATTTTGTTGGCATGCTAAACTGTGGTTTGGAAGAAGTTCGAGAGCCTTACATAGGAAAGATTACAGTGACACAGAGAAAAACAAATCTCTGTAGTTTGTTGGTAGGTCTGCTAAACTGTAATTTGGATGAAGTGTGAGAACGCTTGCATTCACTCAGAGAAAGAACGTTGTCGTGATGGTTTGTAGGAATAAATGCTGTAGTTCAAAAGAAGTAGGAGAGTCATATATGAACGGTTACATTCACGCAGAGAAAGCAACTGTGGGGTGGCCTATGTAATCATCATAATCTAGTTTGGAGAAAGTTCGAGAGTCATATGTGGGAAAAATTAAAGTCACCTAGAGAATTGGAACCATCGGGTGTTGTGTAGATCTGCTAAATTCTATTTTGGAAGAAGAGTGAGAGTCATATATGGGAACGCTTATGTTCACTCAGAGAAATCAACGATGGGGCGCTGTATTGTTGGCATGCTAAACTGTAGTTTGGAAGAAGTTCGAGAGTCTTATATAGGAAAGTTTACAGTCACCTAGAGAAAGCAACTCACAGGAGGTGGTTTGTGGGCCGCTAAACTCTAATTTGGATGAAGTGAAAGAGGCATACATGGATACGCTTCATTCACTCAGAGAAAGGTAAATTGGGGTGCCGGTTTGTAGGTATACTAACTCCAGTTTGGAAGAAGTACGAGAGTCATATATATGAACGATTATGTGGACGCAGAGAAAGCAACTATGGGGTGGTGTTTTGTAGGCATGATAAAATATAATTTGGAAGAAGTTCGAAAGCTGACAGTGACTTAGAGAAAGCAACTCTTGGCTGTTGATTTTGAGGTCTGCTAAATTGTATTTTGATAGAAGTACAAGAGTCATATATAAAATCGCTTATATTTATGCTGAGAAAGAAACTATGTGGTGATGTTTTGTTGGCGTGCTGAAATGTAGTTTCGAAGAAGTTCGACAGTCTTTTATAGGAAAGCTTACAGTCCCCCAGAGGAAGCAACTTTCGAGAGATAGTTTGTAAGCCTGCTAAACTCTACTTTGCATCATTTGGAACAGTCATACTTGGGAACGCTAACATTCTCTCAGAGAACGCAACGTTTGGTTGGTTGTTTGTAAGCATACTAAACTGTATTTTGGAAGAAGTAGCAGAGTCATATATATGAGTGCTTACATTCACGCAGAGAGGGCAACTATGGGGTGGTGTTTTGTAGGCATGCAAATCTCTAGTTGCGAAGAAGTTAAGAGTAATAGGAAAGCTTACAGTCTCACAGAGAAAGCAACCCTTGGGGGCTGGTTTGTAGTTCTGCTAAATTCTATTTTGGATGAAGTGTGAATCATAAACGGGAACGCTAACATTCACTCAGAGAAAGCAGGGTTGCGGTGGTGATTTTTAGTCACACTAAACTGGAGTTTGGAGGAAGTACGAGAATAAAAGAATGCTTACATTCACTCAGAAAAAGCAACGTTGGGGAGGTGGTTGGTAGGTGTACTATACTTTGGAAGAAGTACGAGCGTGATGCATAGGAACGCTTACATTCACGCAAACTATGGGGTGGCCTTTTGTTGGCATGCTAAACTATGTCCCAAAGTCATATATAGGAAAGCTTATAGTGAGAGAAAGCAACTCTCGGGCGGTGTTTTGTAGGTCCGGCAAATTGCATTTTGAAAGCAGTCCGAGATTCATATAAGGGAAGGCCTATATCCACTCAGAGAAAGCAATGTTAGGCTGGTGGTTTGTAGGCATACTAAACTGTATTTTGGAACTCGTATGTATGACTCTCACACTTGATCCAAATTAGAGTTCACCAGGCCTATAAACCACATCCTGAGAGTTGCTTTCTCTAGGTGAACGTAAGCTTTCCTATGTAAAACTCTCGAACTTCTTCCAAACTAAAGTTTAGCATGCCAACAATACACCACCGCATCGTTGCTTTCTCTGAGTGAACATAAGCATTTCCTTATATGAATCACTTTTTCCAAAATAGAATTTAGCAGACCTACAAACCAGTCCCCGATGGTTGATTTAGCTATGTGACTGTAATTTTCCCCAGATATGACTCTCAAACTTCCTCCAAAGTATAGATTAACATGCGTACATACACCACCCAACAGTTTCTTTCTCTGCGTGAATGTAACTGTTCATATATATGACTCTCCTACTTCTTCCGACCTACAGTTATTATGCCTACAAACCACCACCCAAACGTTGTTTTCTCTCCATGAATGTAAGCTTTCCCATATTTGACTCTCACAATTGCTGCTAATTAGTGTTTAGAGGCTTGCAAAGCTGTCCCGAGTGTTGTTTTCTCTAGGTGACTGTAGCTATCCTATATAACACTCTGGAAGTCCTTTCAAACTGCAGTTTAGCATGCCAACAACACATCACCCCATAGTTTCTTGCTCTGCATAAATGTAAGCGTTTGTGTATATAACTCTTGTACGTCTTTCAAAATACAATTTAGCAGACCTAAAAATCACCCGCCAAGAGTTGCTTTCTCTAAGTGACTGTCAGCTTTCGAACTTCTTCCAATCTATAGTTTAGCATGCCTGCACTACAGCACCCCGTATTTGCTTTCTCTGTGTTAATGTAAGCGTTCCTATGTATGTCTCTCGTACCTCTTCCAAAGTAGAGTTTAGTATGCTGAAAAATGGCCACCCAACGTTGCTTTCTCTGAGTGAATGTAAGCGTTCCTGTATATGATTCGAACACTTCATTGAAAATAGAGTTTAGCAGGCCTACGAACCACCCGCAGAGAGTTGCTTTCTCTAAATGACTGTAAGCTTTCCAGATATGACTCTCGAACATCCTCCAATCTATCGTTTAGTAGGCATACAAACATCACTCCATAGTTGCTTTCTCTGCATGAATGTAAGCATTCCTATAAATGATTCTCGTCCTTCTTCCAAACTAGAGTTTAGTATGCCTACAAACCACAACCCCGTCGTTGATTTCTCCGAGTGAATATACCCAGTCCCCCATATGACTCTCCCCCTTCTTCCAAAGTAGAGTTTTGCAGGCCTACAAATCATCCCCCGAAAGTTGGTTTCTATAAATGACGGTACGCTTTCCTATATATTACTCTTTAACTTCTTGCAAAATAGAGATTTGCATGGCTACAAAAAAGCCACCCCATAATTGCTTTCTCTGCATGAATGTAAGCGTTCCCATATATCATTCTCCTACTTCTTCCAAACTAGAGTTCAGTATGCCTACAAACCACCACACCATCGTTGCTTTCTCTGAGTGAATGTAAGCCTTCCCATATATGACTCTCACTCTGAAACCAAAATAGAGTTTGGCACACCTACATTCCACACCCAGAGATTTGCTTTAAGCAACTCTAAGCTTTCTTATATGTGATTGTCAAACTTCGTCCAAACTAGAGTTTAGCATGCCTAGAAACCACCCCACAGTTGCTTTCTCTGCATGAATGTAAGCGTTCATATACATGACTCTCGTACTTCCTCCAAAATACAGTTTAGAATGCCTACAAACCACCACCCAAACGTTGCGTTCTCTGAATGAATGAAAGCATTCCCATGTTTGACTCTCACAATTGATGCAAAGTAGAGTTTAGCAGGCCAAGAAAGGCTCTCCCGAGAGTTACTTTCTCTAGGTGACTGTAAGCTTTCCTAAATAAGACTCTCCAACTTCTTCCAAACTACAGGTTAACATGCCCACAAAACATCACCCCATGGTTTTTTCTTTGCATGAATGTAAGCATTAGTATATATGACTCTGGTACTTCTTTCAAAATACAATTTAGCAGACCTAAAAATCACCCACCAAGAGTTGCTTTCTCTAAATGACTGTTCAGGTTTGGAACTTCTTCCAAACTATAGCATGCTTACAAAACACCACCCCGTAGTTGCTTTCTCTGTGTGAATGTAAGCGTTCCCAAATATCATTCTCGTACTTCTTCCAAACTATTTAGTATGCCTACAAAAACCACCCCAGTGTTGTTTCTCTGAGGGAATGTAAGCGGTCCCATGTTTGACTCTCACACTTCATCCAAATTAGAGTTTAGCATGTGTACAAAAAAAATCTCCCGAGAGTTGCTTTCCCTAGGTGACGGTAATCTTTCCTGTATAAGGTTCTCCAACTTCTTCCAAACTACAGTTTAGCATGCCTACAAAACCTGACGCCATAAGTGCTTTCTCTGTGTGAATGTAAGTGTTCCTATATAGGACTCTCGTACTTCTTCCAAACTACAGTTTAGTATGCCCTACAAACCACCACCCAAACGTTGTTTTCTCTGAGTGAATGTAAGCGTTCCCATATATGACTCTCACACTTCAACCAAAATAACTCTATTTCAACCAAAAGAACTCTACATTCCACACCCAGAGAGTTGCTTTCTCTACGTGACTGTAAACTTTCCTATATATGACTCTCAAACTTCGTCCAAACTAGAGTTTTGCAAGCCTACAAAACACCACCCCATAGTTGCATTCGGTGCCGGAATGTGAGCGGTTCTACATGTGATTCTCTTGCTTCTTCTAGGAACCACAACCACAACGTTGCTTTCACTGAGTTCCCATATATTATTCTAACACTTCATTGAAAATAGAGTTTAGCAGGCCTACGAAACACCCCCGAGGGTTGCTTTCTCTAAGTGACTGTAAGCTTCCCAGATATGGCTCTCGAACTTCCTCCAAACTATATTTTAGTAGGCATACAAACATCACTCCATAGTTGCTTTCTCTGCGTGAAGGTAAGCGTTCCTATATACGATTCTCGTACTTCTTCCAAACTAGAGTTGACTATGCCTACAAATCACAATCCCATCGTTGATTTCTCTGAGTGAATGCACGCGGTCCCCAATATGACTCTCTCCCACTTCCAAACTGGAGTTTTGCAGGTGTACAAAACATCCCCCGAGAGTTGGTTTCTATGACTGTACCCTTTCCTATATATTACTCCTTAACTTCTTCCAAACTAGAGATTAGCATGGCTACAAAAACGCCACCCCATAATTGCTTTCTCTACGCGAATGTAAGCGTTCCCATATATCATTCTCCTACTTCTTCCAAACTAGAGTTTAGTATGCCTACAAACCCCCACGCCGTCGTTGCTTTCTCTGAGGGAATGTAAGCCTTCCCATATATGACTCTCACTCTTAAACCAAAATAGAGTTTAGCTGGCCTACATTCCACACCCAGAGATTTGCTTTCTCTAAGTGACTCTAAGCTTTCTTATATGTGATTCTCAAACTTCGTCCAAACTAGAGTTTAGCATGCCTATAAAACACCACCCCATAGTTACTTTCAGTGCGTCAAAATGTATGTGCTCCTATATGTGATTCTCGTGCTTCTTCCAAACTGCAGTTTAGTAAGCCTACAAACAACCCCATCGTTGCTTTCTCTGAGTGAATGTAAGCGTTCTCATATATGACTCTCACACTTCAACCAAAACAGGGTTTTGCAGGCCTACAAACCACCCGCCAAGACTTGCTTTTTCAAAGTGGCTGTTACCTTTCCTATATAGGACTCTGGAACTTCTCCCAAGCTAGACTTTAACATGTCTACCTGACACTACTCCGTAGTTGCTCTCGCTGTGTGAATGTAAGCGTTCCTATATATGAGTCTTGTACCTGTTCTTAACTAACATCTGGCATGCCAAAATAACACTCCCCCATAGTTGCTTTCTTTGAGTCAATGTAAACATTCCTATATATGTCTCTCGCACTTCTTCCAAACTAGAGTTGAATAAGTCTACAAACAAATCCCCGACAGCTGTTTTCTCTGACGAATTTAAGCGTTCCTATATATGACTATGGCACTTCCTCCAAACTAGAGTTTAGAAAGCCTACACTCCACCCCTGTTCTTTGCTTTCTCTAAGTTACTGTATGCTTTCCTATACATGGCTCTCAAAATTTTCCAAACTAGAGTTAGCATGCCTACTATACACCTACACATAATTGCTTTGTCTGAGTGAATATAAGCCTTCCTATATATGACTGTCGCACTTTTTCCAAATTAGAGTGTAGCCAGCCCGGAAAGCACCCCTTATAGTTGCTTTCATTGAGTGAATGTTAACATTCCTATGTATGACTCTCGCAACTTTTCCAATCTAAGATTTTAGCAATGCTACAAATCCCCCGCCGAGAGTTCCTATACATAACTGTCCTCTTTTTCCAAGCTAGAGTTTAGGAAGCCTAGAATCCGTCACCCCGTAGACGCTTTATGTGAACGTAAGCGTTCCTATATATGACTCTCGCCTTCCTCCAAACTAGAGCTTAGCAAGCCTACAAACCAACTCCCTATAATTGCTTTCTCTGAATGAATGATATTGTTCCTATATAAGACTCTCGAACTTCTTCCAAACCAGAGTTTAACAAGCCAAAAAAGCACCCCCCATAGATGCTTCCTCTAACTCAAAGCTAATATTCCTATATATGATTCAGCTTCTTCATCCAAACTAGAGTAAGGCAAGCCTACAAATCACACACCAATAGTTGCTTTCTATAAGTAAATGTAAGCATCCCTATATATGACTATAGCAATTCTTCCAAACTGGAGTTTAGCAAGCCTACAGACCCCAGGACTCCACTCCATAGTACCCTGGGCATTGCCGCCTGCCTGTCATGCAGGACATAGGGGCGGACACTCATCTCAGACACGGCATTGGTGGATTGTAGGCTTTTTTAAGTTTTTGAAATGAAGAACTCTGAGAATTGGAATTCGGTTTAGGGTAAGGTTAGGTGTTAGGGACTAGGATTAGATTTAGGGGTTAGGGTTTTAGGTTAGAATTAGGGTTAGGATTACTGTTAGGGTTAGAGATTAGGATTATGTTTAGTGGTTGGGTTTAGGTTTAGGGTGAGAGGCAAGAGTAAGGGTCAGGGATTAGGGTTACTGTTAGGAGTTAGATTCAGGGCTTACGAAGGGTTTGGTTTAGTGATAGGGTTAGGGCTTACGTTTAACGGTGTGTGTTAGGGCACGGGCCCCGTCTAATGTACGGGGCACTGTGGATGTGGAGCAAGGCTGCGTCCCCACTTCATCTTACCCTTGGTGTTGGGCTTCAACTGTCACGCAGGACAAAGGCAGAGGCTCATGAAACGCATGGTTAGGATTAAGGTTTAAGGTTAGGGTCAAGGTTGAGGGTTAGGGTGCGGGTTAACAGTTAGAGTTAGGGTAAGGGGGTCAGGGATAGGGTTAGGGTTAAGGGTTAGGTTTCTGGTTCAGGTTTAAGGTTAGCATTAGAGGGTAGGGTTAGTGTAACTGTAGGTCAGTGTTGCGGTTAGATCTCTAGGCATTAGGGTAAAGGTCAGGGTTAGGGTTAAGAGTTAGGGTTCAGTTTAATGGTTAAGGATTGGGATTAGGGTTGAGGGTTAGGGTTAAGATTATGGGTAATGACTCAGGATCAAAGGTTAGGGTTATTTTTAGGCGTAGGGTTAGCGTAAGGGGTTAGGGTTAGTGTTAGTGTTGTTGGAAGGGTTAAGGTTAGGGTTGGCGTTTCAGAATTAGGGATTAGGTGTTATGGTTATGGCTAGGAGTTAGCGTTAGATTTACGGTATAGGTCTTGTTCTCAGGTTGTCATGCATTAACGTTAAGATAAGGGGTTAAAGTTAGGGTTACGGTGAGCTTTACCTGTTAAGGTGAGCAGTAGGATCAGGGTTAGGTGTTATGTTCTGGGTTAGGGTTATGGGTGAGGGGTAGGGTTTATCCTTAGGGCACGGGCCCTGTATGCACTAGGAGGCGAAGTTAGGGGTCTGTGATGGTCGCTGGGAACCCACTCTATCGCACGCAGTGTATGGGCCTCTGGGTTTCATGCAGGACACTGTGGCAGAGCCGGCTTTCATGCATGGCTTAGTAGGATTGTAGGCTTTCAAAACTCTGAGAAAACAAGAAGTCTGAGAATTAGATTTCGGGTTAGGATTACGGCACGGTTTAGGGATGAAGATTAGTGGTTAGGGTGAGGGCTTAGGGTTAGGGGTTAGGGTTAGGGTTAGGGTTGCTGGTAGGGTGAAGGTTAGGTTTGACGTTTTAGAATTAGGGATGAGGTGTTACGGTTATGACTATGGTTTAGGATTAGAATTACGGGATAGGGCTTCTTCTCAAGGTGTTATGCATTCACGTTAAGTTAAGGGGCTAAGTTAGGGTTACGGGGAGGTTTATGTTTTAAGGTGAGCAATAGGATCAGGGTTAGGTGTTCTGTTCAGGGTGAGGGTTATCTGTTAGGGGTAGTATTTATACTTAGCGTACGGGCCCTGTCTGCACTGGGTGGGGGGCGGGGGTTAGGGGGATGGGATTGTCCCCGGGAACCCACTCTATTGTACGCTGGGTATGGGCTCCTGGGTTTCATGCAGGACACAGTGGCAGAGCCTCCTTTTACTCATGGCATGGGAGGATTGTAGGCTTTCTAAACTCTGAGAAAGCAAGAACTCTGAGAATTAGATTTAGGGGTAGGATTCTGGTAATGTTTAGGGATGAAGATTAGTGTCAGGGTGGGGTCTTGGGTTAGGGGTTGGGGTTAAAGGTTAGTGTTAGGTTTAACAGTTACAGTTAGGTTTACGGTTAAGTCTCAGGGTTCGGGTTAAGGTTTGGGTTTAGCGTTTGGCACAGGGGTAGGCTTCAGTGTTAGCTTCATGGTTAAAGATTAGGAGTAGGGTTAGTGTGAGGGTTAAGGGTAAGGGTCAAGATTAAGGGTTCAGGTTGGGGTTAGGCTTAGGTTTAGGGTTAGGGGTCAAGGGTCAGGTTTAGGGTTAAGTGTTGGGCTTAGGGTTGGGGTTTAGTGTTAAGTTTATCGTTAAGGATTAGGGTTAGGGTCAGGGTTAAATGCTTGGGTGCGGGTAATGGTTAGGGTCAGGGTTAAGGTTTATGGATAGGGTTAGTGTTAAGGGTTTACGGGTAGGTTTAGGGTTCAGGGTTAGAGTTAGCATTAGGGCTTAAGGTTAGGATTAGGTGGTAGGTTAGATTTTAGGGTTAGATCTAGGCGTTAGAGTAAGGGTTAAGAGATAGGGTTAGGTTTAATGCTTAGGATTAGGTTTAGGGTTTGGGGTTAAAGTAAGTGTTAGGGGTTAGGTTGAAGGAACAAAGGTTAGTGTTATTTTTAGCTGTAGTGTTAGGGTTAGGGATAAGGGATAAGGTTGGCGTGAGGGTTTTCCTTACTGTTAGGGTTAAGGGTCAGGCTTAGATTAAAGGTTAAGGTTAGGGTCAGCGTTAAGGGTTAGGGTGAGGGTTAACGGTTACGGTAAAGGTTAAGCGTTAGTGTTAGGGATTAGCGATTAGGGTTTTTGGTAAGTGATAGGGTTAGGAGTTAGTGTTTTATGAAGGGGTATGGTTAGAATTAGGATTGGGATTAGTGTTAGGGTTAGGTTTAGGAGTTAGGTTTAGGGTAAAAAGATAGGATTAGCGTTAAGGGTTGGGCTCAGGTTTAGGGTTAAAGTTTAGTGTTAGGGTTAATGTTTAGTGTTATGGTCCAATTTAAGTGTTAGGGTGAGGGTTAACGGTTAGGATTAGGCTTAGAGGTTGGGGATATAGTGAGGGTTCAGTGTTAGGGTTAGGTTTAGGGTTCAGGGTTAAGGTTAGCTGTAGGGGTTATGGTTAGGGTTAGGTGTTAGGTTAGTGTCAGGGTTAGGTCTAGTCGTGAGGGTAAGGTTTAGGGTTAGCTTTAAGAGCTAGGGTTAGGTTTAATGGATAGGATTAGGATTAGGGTTAAGGGTTAGGGTGAAGGGTTAGGGTCAAGGGTTAGGGTTTTTGTTAGGCATAGCGTTGGGGTTAGAAGTAAGGGTTACTGTCAGTGTTAGGGTTGTAGGCAGGGTTACGGTTAGAGTTAGCGGTTTAGAATTAGGGTTAGGGATTAGGTGTTACAGTGACGACTAGGAGATAGGGTTAGAATTATGGGATAGGGGTTGTTCTCAGGGAATGGGTTATGCACTAACGTTAGGATAAGAGGTTAAAGTTAGGCTCACGGTGAGGTTTACGTGTTAAGGGGAGAAATAGGAACAGGGTTAGGTGTTATGTTCACGGTGAGGGATATCTGTTACAGGTATTGTTTATGCTTAGCGCACGGGCCCTGTCTGCCTTAGGCGGGGGTGGGGGGAGGTTAGGGGACTGGGATTGTCACCAGGATCCCACTGTATCGTACTCTGGGTAGGGGCCCGTGGGTTTGATGCAGGACATAGTGGTAGAGCCTCCTTTCACGCATGGCATGGGAAGATTGCAGGCTTTCTAAACTCTAAGAAAGCAAGAAGTCTGAGAATTAGATTTAGGGTTAGGATTATGGTTAGGGTTAAGGATGAAGTTTAGTGTTAGGGTGAGGGCTTAGGGTGAGGGCTTAGGGTTAGGGTTAAAGGTTACTCTTAGGTTTAACGGTTACAGTTCGGTTTAGGGTTGAGGTTTACGGTTAGGGTTAAGATGAGGGGTTAGGGTTTGGTAAAGGGTTAGGGTTAGGTACAGGGTTAGGGTTAAGTGTTAGGTTTACGGTTGAAGATTAGGATTAGGGTTAGGATTAAAGGTTAGCGTGAGAGTTAACGGTTAGGGTTAAGGTTAAGTGTTAGGGTTAGGGTTTAGGTTTAGGGTTAAGGGTTAGGGTTAGCTTTAGGGTTCGAGTTATGTGTTAGGGTTTGTGTTAGAGGTTAGGGTTAGGTTTACTGGTCACGGTTAGGGTTACGTTTAGGGGTTAGCATTAGGGTTAAGGATTAGGTTTAGGGTAAGGGTTTAGAGTTAGTGTTGGGCTTTAGGCTCGGGGCTTAGGTTCAGGGTCAGGGGTTAGGGTTGGTGGTAGGGCTTAGATTTATCGGTCAGTTTAATGGCACAGGACCTGGTTAATCTACGGTGAGAGGGGTGCGGTCGGAGTCATCACGAAAGCACAACATCATTCCCTGGGCCCTGGGACAAGACCTACATTCACGACTCAGGCGGAGCCTCATCTCACACATGGCATGGCTGTATTGTAGGCTTGCTTCACTCGGGAATGGAAGTAGTGTGAGAATTAGGGTTAGGGTTGGGGTTAGGGGTTTCGAGTTAGGGGTTAGGCTTGGAGTCAGGGTTAGGTGCTAGGGATTAGTGGTTAGGGTTAGAGTTAGTGTTACGGGTTAGGTGTTAACTCTGGTTTAGGGGGCCAGGGTAAGGTTTAGGTTTGGAGTTAGCGTTAGGGTTAGGCGTTAGGGTTAAGGGATAGGGTTAGGGTTAAGGGTTAGGCTTAGGGTAAGGGTTCAGGTTTAGGGTTAGGGTCAGGGTTATGGGTTAGGGTGAGGGTTAACAGTTAGGGATAGGGTTAGGGGGTTAGGGATAGGATTAGGGTTAAGGGTTAGGTTTATGTTTCAGGTTTAAGGTTAACATTAGGGGGTTAGGGTTAGTGTTAACTGTAAGTCAGTGTTAGGGTTAGATCTCTAGGCATTAAGGTAAAGGTTAGGTTTAAGGTTAAGTGTTAGGGTTATGTTTAATGGTTAGGCTTGGGATTAGGGTTAAGTGTTAGGGTTAAGGTTAGGGGTTATGACTAAGGATCAACGGTTAGGGTTATTTTTATGCGTAGGGTTAGGGTAAGGTGTTAGGGTTAGTGTTAGTGTTGTTGGTAGGGTTAAGGTTAGGGTTGGCGTTTCAGAATTCGGGATCAGGTGTTATGGTTATGGCTAGGAGTTAGCGTTAGAATTACAGTATATTGCTTTTTATCAGGGTGTCATGCATTAACGTTAAGATAAGGTGTTAAAGTTAGGGTTATGGTGAGCTTTACCTCTTAAGGTGAGCAGTATGATCAGGGTTAGGTGTTATGTTCTGGGTTAGTCTTATGGGTGAGGGGTAGGGTTTATGCTCTGGGCACGGGCCCTGTATGCACTAGGAGGCAAAGATAAGGGTCTGTGATGGTCGCTGGTAACCTACTCTATCGTATGCAGTGTATGGGCCTCTGGTTTCCTGCAGGACACTGTCGCAGAGCGGGCTTTCATGCATGGCTTAGTAGGATTGTAGGCTTTCAAAACTCTGAGAAAGCAAGAAGTCTGAGAATTAGATTTCGGGTTAGGATTACGGCACGGTTTAGGGATGAAGATTAGTGTTAGGGTGAGGGCTTAGGGTTAAGGGTTAGGGTTAGGGTTAGGGTTGATGGTAGGTTGAAGTTTAGGGTTGGCACTTTAGAATATGGATGAGGTCTTATGGTTATGGCTAGGGGTTAGGTTTAGAATTATGGGATAGGGCTTCTTCTTTGGGTGCTATGCATTAACGTTAAGTTAAGGGGCTAAGTTAGGGTTACGGGGAGGTTTATGTTTTAAGGTGAGCAACAGGATCAGGGTTAGGTTTTATGTTTGGAGTTAGGGTTATCTGTTAGGGATAGTGTTTTTGCTTAGCGCACGGGCCCTGTCTTCACCAGGAGGGGGGGGGTTAGGGACTAGGATTGCCACTGGGAACCTGCTCTATCATGCACTAGTTATGGGCCCCCGGGTTTCTTGCAGGACACAGTGGCAGAGCCTCCTTTTACTCATGACATGGGAGAATTGTAGGCTTTCTAAACTCTGAGAAAGCAAGAAGTCTGAGAATTAGATTTAGGGGTAGGTTTATGGTAATGTTTAGGGATGAAGGTTAGTGTTAGGGTGCGTTCTGAAGGTCAGTGGTTAGGGTTAAAGGTTAGTGTTAGGTTTAACCGTTACAGTCAGGTTTATGGTTATGTTTTAGGGTTAGGGTTAAGGTTAAGGTTTAGCGTTTGGTACAGTGTTAGGCTTAAGTTTTAGCTTTAGGGTTAAAGATTAGGATTAGGGTTAGGGTTAAGGGCTAGTGTGAGGGTTAATGATAAGGATCAAGACTAAGGGCTAGGGTTTTTGTTAGTGTTAGGAATAAGTCTTCGTGTAGGCTTTAGGGTTAGCGTTAAGTGTTATGGTTAGGGTTAGGTTTAGGGTTCATGGTTAGTGTTATGTTTAGGGGTTAGTGTTAGGGTTAGGGATTAGGTTTAGGGTAAGGTTTTAGAGTTCGTGTTCAGCGTTACGGTCGGAGCTTATGTTTACGGTTAGGGGTTAGTGTTAGTGTTAGGGCTGAGATTTAGCTTTTAGTTTAAGGGCACAGGACCTGTTTTATCTACGGTGAGAAGGGTGCTGTTGGAGTCTCCACGAAAGCACAAAATCGTTCCCTGATCCTTGGGAAAGGACCTACATGCAGGACTCAGGTGGAGCCTCATCTCACGCATAGTATAGCTGTATTGTAGGCTTGCTTCACTCTGAGAATGGAAGTAGTGTGAGAATCAGGGTTAGGGTTTGGGTTAGGGGTTTGGAGTTTGGGATTATGGTTCGAGTCAGGGTTAGGTCCTAGGGATTAGGAGTTAGGGTTAGTGTTAGGGATAGGGGTTAGTTGTTGGGTTTGGGTTAGGGTGCTAGGGTTAGGTTTAGGGTTGGGGTTAATATTAGGGTTAGCGTTTAGGGTTAAAGGATAGGATTATGGTTAAGGGTTTGGCTTAGGGTTAGGGTTAAGGGTTAGTGTTAAGGTTTAGGGTTAAGTTCAGGGTTACGTGTTAGGGTGAGGGTTAACAGTTAGGGTTATGGTTAGGGTCTTAGGGATAGGGTTAGGGTTAGAGTTAGGGGTTAGGATTAAGGGTGAAGTGTTAGGGTTATTTTTAGGCATAGTTTTAAAGTTAGCGGCTAGGGTAATGTTTGGTTTGATGGTAGGTTTAAGGTTAGGGTTAGCAGTTTAGAATTCGCATTAGGGATTAGGTGTTATGGTTATGGCTTGGAGTTAGGGTTAGAATTCAGAGATAGGAGTTGTTCTCAGGGTAAGTGTTATGCATTAACGTTATGATAAGGGGTTAAATTTAGGGTTATGGTGAGATTTACATTTTAAGGTGAGCAATGGGATCAGGGTCAGGTGTTATGTTCAGGGTTATGGTTAGGGGTGAGGGGTAGGGTTTATGCTTACGACTCGGGCCCTGTCTGCACTAGGCAGGGGGGGAGGGGTTTGGGGTTGCGATTGTCGTCGGGAACCCACTCTAGTGTATGCTGAGTATGGGCACTGGGGTTTCCGGCAGGACACAGTGGTAGAGCCTCCTTTTATTCATGGCATGGGAGGATTGTAGGCTTTCTAACGCTGAGAAAGCAAGAAGTCTGATAATTAGATTTAGGGTTAGGATTATAGTTAGGGTTAGGAATGAGGTTAGTGCTAGGGTGAGGGATTAGGGCTAGGGATTATGGGTAGAGTAAAGGTTAAATGTTAGAGTTAGGTTTAACGGTTACAGTTAGGTTTAGGGTTACGTTTTAGGGTGAGGGTTATGGTTAGGGGTTAGGGTTTGGTACAGGGTTAGGGTTAAGTGTTAGGTTTAGGGTTAAAGATTAGAATTCGGATTAGGGTTGACGGTTAGTGTGAGTGTTAACGGTTAGGTTTGTGTTTAAGGGTTAGGGTTAGGGTTTAGGGCTAGTGTTAAGCGTTCGTGTTAGATTTAGGGTTAGAGTAAAGTGTTATGGTTAGGGTTATGGGTTAGCATTAGGGTGAAAGGTTAAGGGTTAGGTTTATTTTCAGGCACAGGGTTAGGATTAGGTGTTAGGGTTAGTGTTACCGTTAAGGTTTTTTGTAGGCTTAAGGTTAGGTTTAGCAGTTTAGAATTAGGGTTAGGGATTAGGTGTTATGGTTATGGTAAGGAGTTAGGGTTAGAATTATGGCATAGGGGTTGGTCTCAGGGTCAGTTTTATGCTTAAAGTTAGGGTAAGCGGTTAAAGTTAGTGTTACGGTGAGCTTTACGTGTTAAGGTGAGCAATAGGATCAGGGTTAGGTTTTATGTTCAGGGTTAGGGTTATGGGTGAGGGGTAGAGTTTATACTTAGGGTTAGGGTTAGGGTTAGCGTTTAGGCTTAAGGATCAAGGGTTAGGGTAAGGGTTAGTGTTAGGGCTGTTGGTAGGGTTAAATTTAGGGTTAGCAGCTTACAATTAGGTATTAGGTTTTACAGTTATGAATAAGAGTTAGGGTTAGAATTATGGGATAGGTGTTGTCCTCAGGGTAAGTATTATTCATTAACGTTAGGATAAGGGGTTAGGGTTAGGGTTATGGTGAGTTTTACATGTTAAGGTGAGCAATAGGATCAGGGTCAGATGTTATGATCAGGGTTATGGTTATGGGTTAGGGGCAGTGTTTATGCTTAGGGCACAGGCCCTGTCTTCACTAGGTGGGGGGGCTCGGAGGCTGGGATTGTCACCAGGAACCCACTCTATCGTATGCTGGGTATGGGCCTCTGGGTTTCATGCAGGGCACAGTGGCAGAGCCTCCTTTCATGCATGGCATGGGAGGATTGTAGGCTTTCTAAACTCTGAGAAAGCAAGAAGTCTGAGAATTAGATTTAGGGTTAGGATTACGGTTAGGGTTAGGGATGAAGTTTAGTGTTAGGGAGAGGGCTTAGTGTTAGGGATTAGGGTTTGGTACAGGGTTAGGGTTAAGTGTTCGGCTTAGGGGTAAAGATTAGGATTAGTGTTAGGTTTAAGGGTTAGCTGAGGGTTAACGGTTAGGGTTAAGGTGAAGGGTTAGGGTTAGGGTTTAGGGTTAGGATTAGGGGTTCGTGTTAGGTTTAGGGTTACACTTAAGTGTTAGGGTTTAGGTTCAGGTTTAGGGTTCATGGTTAAGGTTATGTTTAGGGGTTAGGTTTAGGGGTTAGGTTTGGTGTAAGGGTATAGTGTTAGTGAAGGGAGTTTGGGTCAGGGTTTCTGTTTAGGGTAGGGGTTAGTGTTAGGACTTAGATTTAGCGATTAGTTTAAGGTCAGAGGACCTGTTTAATCTATGGTGAGAAGGGTGTGGAATCGGTCGCTGAGACACCACAGCATTGTACCCTGGGCCTTGGGCTCAGACCTACATGCAGGAATCAGGGGGAGCCTGTTCTCATGCATAGCATGGTTGTATTGTAGGCTTGGTTAACTCTTAGAATGGAAGAAGTGTGAGAATTAGGGTTATGGTTAGGGTTAGGGATTTGGGTTTAGGAGAGAGTGTTCAAATGAGGGTTAGGGGTTAGGCATTAGGGGTTAGGGTTAGTGTTAGGGTTAGGGGTTGGGGTGAGGGTTGGGTTAGGGGCTAGGGTTAGGTTTAGGGTTGGGGTTAGTGTTAGCGTTCGAGTTAGGGATTAGAGTTAGGGTTAAGGGATAGGATTAGGGTTAAGAGTTTGGCTTAGGGTTCAGGTTAAGGGTTAGGGTTATGGTTAAAGATTAGTGTTAGTTTAAACAGTTACAGTTAGGTTTAGGGTTAAATTTTAGGGTGAGGGCTTTTTAAACTCTGAGAGAGGAAGACGTCTGAGATTAAGATTTAGGGATAGGATTATGGTTAGGATTAGGGATGACGATTAGTGTTAGGGTGAGGGCTTAGGGTTAAGGGTTAGGGTTAGAGTTAGGGTTAAGGTTAGTGTTAGTTTTAACGGTTAAAGTTAGGTTTAGGGTTAAGGTTTATTGTCAGGGTTAAGGTCAGGGGTTAGGGTTTCGTACAGGGTAAGAGTTAAGTGTTAGGTTTAGGGTTAAAGATTAGCATTATGGTTAGTGTTAAAGGTTAGTGTGAGGGTAAAAGTTTAGGGTTAAGTTTAAGGGCTAGGGTTAGGGGTTAGTGTTAGGGTTAAGGGGTCTTGTTAGGTTTAGGGTTACAGTTAAGTGTTATGGTTAGTGTTAGGGGTTACGGTTAGGCTTAGGGTTCATGGTTAGTGTAACATTTAGGGGTTAGGGCTAGGGTTAAATGATAGTGTTAGAGTTAAGGCTTAGG
Source organism: Eulemur rufifrons (assembly GCF_041146395.1). Taxonomy (NCBI): domain Eukaryota; kingdom Metazoa; phylum Chordata; class Mammalia; order Primates; family Lemuridae; genus Eulemur; species Eulemur rufifrons. Next base: position 1,862,000 of record NW_027182813.1, read on the forward strand.
CTTTGGGTAAAGGTTTAGGGATAGGTTTACGGGTTAGGGTTAGTGTCAGGGTTAAATGTTAGGGTGAGAGTTAACAGTTATGGTTAGGGTTATTGGTTAGGGGTTGTGTTTATGCTTAGGGCACGTGCCTTGTCTGCACTAGGCGGAGAGGTTAGGGGGCTAGCATATTCGCCGGGAAATCACTCTATCGTATGCTGGGTATTGGCCCCTGGACACAGTGGCAGGGCCTCCTTTCACACATGGCATGGGAGGATTATAGGCTTTCTAAACTCTGAGAAAGAAAAGTCTGAGAATTAGATTTAGGGTTAGGATTATGGTTAGAATTAGGGATGAAGTTTAGTGTTAAGGTGATGCCTTAGGGTTAGGGGTTAGGTTTAGGGTCAGAGTTAAAGGTCAGTGTTAGGTTTAACAGTTACAGTTAGGTTTAGCGTTAAGGTTTAGTGTTAGGGTTCAGTTTAGGGGATAGGTTTTGGTACAGGTTAAGGTTTAAGTGTTAAGTTTAGAGTTAAAGATTACAATTAGGGTTAGGTTTAAAGGTAAGTGTGAGGATTAACGGTTAGGGTTAAGCATGAGGGTTAGGGATTAGGTTTAGTGTTAAGGGTTTATGTTAGTTTAGGGTTAGAGTTAAGTGTTATGGTTAGGGTTAGGGGTTAGGGTTAGATATAGGGTGCATGGTTAGGGTTACGTTTAGGGGTTAGGGTTACGGGTTAGGTTTAGGGTGAGTGTTTGGTGTTAGTGTTGGGCATTAGGATAAGGGCTTAGGTTTAGGGTTAGCGTTTAGGTTTAGTGTTAGGGCTTAGATTTAGCGGTTAGTTTAAGGGCACAGGACCTGTTTAATCTATGGTGAGAAGGGTGCAGAATTGGTCCCCTTGACACCACACCATCGTACCTGGGCCTTGGGCCCAGATCTACATGCAGGACTCAGGCGGAGCCTCTTCTCACTCATGGCATGGCTCTATTGTAGGCTTGGTGAACTCTGAAAATGGAGGAAGTGTGAGAATTAGGGTTATGGTTATGGTTAATTGTTTGGGGTTAGGGGTTAGGGTTCGAGTGTGGTTCAGGGGTTAGAAATTAGAAGTTAGTGTTAGTGTTAGGGTTAGGGGTTAGGGGTTAGTGTTGGTTTAGGGGCTAGGGTTAGATTCAGAGTTAGGTTTAGTGTTAGGGTTAGGGTTAGGGATTATGGTTAGGGTTAGGAATTAGGGTTAGGGTTAGGCTTAAGGGATAGGATTAGGGTAAAGGCTTAAGGCTTAGGGTTAGCATTAGGGATTAGGGTTAGGGTTAAATGTTAGGGTTTTGGTCTGATTTAAGGGTTAGGGTGAGCGTTAACAGTTAGGGTTAAGGTTAATTGTTAGGATTGGGGGTTAGGCTTAAGGATTCGTATTAGGGTTAGGGTATAAGGGTGAGACTTATGTCTTATGGTTAGGGACAGGGCTTTTGGTTAGGGATAAGGGTTAGGAGTTAGGGTTACTTTTAGGCATAGGGTAGGATTAGGGGTGAGGGTTAGGGTTAGGGTTAGTGTTAGGGTTGTTGGTAGTGTTAAGGTTAGGGTTAGCAGTTTAGAATTAGGGTTAGGGATTAGGTTTTATGGTTATGGCTAAGATTTAGGGTTAGAATTATGGGATAGACGTTGTTCTCAGTGTAAGTGTTATGCATTAACTTTAGGAGATGCGGTTAAAGTTAGGGTTACAGTGTGGTCTACATGATAAGGTGAGCAGTAGGATCAGGGTTAGGTGTTACGTTCAAGGTTAGGGTTATATGTTAGGCGTACTTTTTATGCTTAGGGCACGGGCCCTGTCTGCACTAGGCGGGAGGATTAGGGGTCTAGGATTGTGGCCGAGAACTTTCTCTATCGTACACTGGGTATGGGTCCCTGGGTTTCATGCAGGACACAGTGGCAGAGCCTCTTTTCACGCATGGCATGGGAGGATTGTAGGCTTTCTAAACTCTGAGAAAGCAAGAAGTCTGAGAATTAGATTTAGGGATAGGATTATGGTTAGTGTTAAGGATAAAGTTTAGCATTAGGGTGAGGGCTTAGGGTTAGGGGTTAGAGTTACGGTCAGGGTTAAAGGTTAGTGTTAGGTTTAATGGTTACAGTTAGCTTTAGGGTCAAGTGTTAGGGTTAAGGTTAAGGTTAGGGGTTAGGTTTTGGTACAGGGTAAGGGTTAACTGTTAGGTTTAGGGTTAAAGATTACGATTAGGGTTAGGTTTAAGGGTTAGTGTGAGAGTTAACGGTTAGGGTTAAGGTTAAGTGTTAGGGTTAGTGGTTAAGTTTAGGTTTAAGTGTTCGTGTTAGGTTTAGGGTTAGAGTTAAGTGTTATGGTTAGGGTTTGGGGTTAGGGTTAGGTTTAGGGTTCATCGTTAGGGTTACGTTTAGGCATTAGGGTTATGGGTAAGGATTAGGGTAAGGGTTTAATGTTAGTGTTGGGCGTTAGGGTCAGGGCTTAAGTTTAGGGTTAAGGGTTAGTGTTAGAGTTAGCGTTAGGGCTTAGATTTAGAGGTTATTTTAAGGGCACAGGACCTGTGTAATCTATGGTGAGAAGTGTGCAGAATGGGTCATCGCCACACCACACCATCGTACCCTAGGCCTTGGGCCCAGACCTACATGCAGGTCTCAGGCAGAGCCTCTTCTCACGCATGGCATGGTTTTATTGTAGGCTTGGCTAACTCTGAGAATGGAGGAAGTGTGAGAATTATGGTTATGATTAGGGTTAGGTGTTTGGGGTTAGGGGTTAGTGTTCGCGTGAGGGTTAGGTGTTAGGGATTAGGGGTTAGGGTTAATGTTAGCATTAGGGGTTAACGGTTAGGGTTGGGTTAGGGACTAGAGATAGATTTAGGGTTGGGGTTAGGGTTAGGGTTAGGGGTTAGGGTTAGGGTTAAGGGATAGGATTAGGGTTAAGGGTTAAGGCATAGGGTTAGCATTAAGGGATAGGGTTAGGGTTAAGGGTTAGGGTTAAGGTCCGAGTTAAGGGTTAGGGTGAGGGTTAACAGTTAGGGTTAGGGTTATAAGTTAGGGATAGTGTTAGGTTTAAGGTCTAGGGTTAGGGTTAGAGGTAGCTTTACTGCTAAGATTAGGTCTCGGCATTAAGGTAAGGGTTAGTGTTAGGGTTAAGGGTTAGGGTTAGGTTTAATTGTTAGGATTAGGATCAGAATTAAGGGTTAGGCTTAGGGTTAGGGGATAGGGTTAGGGTTTAGGGTAAACTTTTAAGGTTATGTTTAGGGATAAGGTTAGGGTTAGCGTTTAAGGTTAGGGTTAGTATTAGGGTTGTTTGTAGGGTTAAGGTAATGTTTAGTGGTTAGAATTAGGGTTAGGGATTAGGGGTTACTGTTATGGCTAGGAGTTAGGGTTAGAATTAAGTGATAGGGGTTGTTGTTAGCATAAGTGTTATGCATTAATGTTAGGATAAGTGGTTAAAGTTAGGTTTACGGTGAGGTTTATGTGTTAAGGTGAGCAATAGGATCAGGGTTAGAATTATGAGTGAGGGGTAGGGTTTTGCTTAGGGTATGGGCCCTGTCTGCCCTAGGAGTGGGATTGAGGGGGATGCGATTGTCACCAGAAACCCACTCTATCGTATGCAGGGTATGGGCCCATGGGTTTCTTGTAGGACACTCTGGCAGAGCCTGATTTCACGCATGGTAAAGGAGGTTTGTAAGCTTTCAAATCTCTAAGAAAGTAAGAAGTCTGAGAATTAGATTTAAGGTTAGGATTATCGTTATGGTTAGGGATGAAGTTTAATCTTAGGGTGAGGGCTTCGGGTAAGGGGATACGGTTAGTTTTAGGGTTAAAAGTTACTGTTAGGTTTAACAGTTACAGTTAGACTTAGGGTTTAGGTTTAGGGTTAGGGTTAAGCTTAGGGGTTATGGTTTGGTACAGGGTTAGGGTTAAGTGTTAGGGTTAGGGTTAAAGATCATGACAAGGGTTAGAGTTAAGGGTTAGTTTGAGTGTTAACAGTAGGGTTAAGGATAACTTTTAGGGTTAGGGGTTAGGATTAGTGTTAGGGCTGAGATTTAGCGGTTAGTTTAAGGGCACAGGACCTGTTTAATCTATGGTGAGAGTGGTGCACAGGGTCGCTGCGACACAACACCACCGTACGCTGGGCCTTGGGACAAGACCTACCTACAGGACTCAGGTGGAGCCTCTTCTCACGCATGACATGGCTGTATTGTAGGCTTGGTTAACTCTGAGAATGGAAGAAGTGTCAGAAATCGGGTTAGGGCTGGCTCTAGGTGTTTTTAACCCCTAACCCTAACACTAACCCCCTAATCCTAACCCTAACACTAACCCCAAGGTTAAATCTAACCTTAACCCCTACGACAACCCTAACCCTAACCCTAACCCCTCTCACTGTAGAATAAACAGGTCCTGTGCCCTTAAACTAACCACTAAATCTAAGCCCTAACATCAACCCTAACCTCTGACCCTAAACCTAAGCCCTGAGCCTAAAGCCCAACACTAACTCTAAACTCTTACCCTAAAGCTAATCCCTAACCCTAATGCTAACCTCTAAACATAACCCTAACTGTGAACCCTAAACCTAACCCTAACCTCAAGCGCTAACCATAGCACTTAACTCTAACCCTAAACCTAACATGAACCCTTAATCCTAACACTAACCCTAACCCTAACTCTTAACTTTAACCCTGACTGTTAACCCTCACACTAACCTTTAAACCTAACCTTAATCGTAATCTTTAACCCTAAACCTAATATTTAACCCTAATCCTGTACCAAACCCTAAACCCTAACCTTAAACCTAACCATAAACCTTAACCCTGAACCTAACTGTAACGGTTAAAACTAAGAGTAACCTATAACGCTACCCGTAACCCCTAACTCTAAGCCTTCACCCTAATACTAACCTTGATCCTTAACCCGAACCCTAACCCTAACCCTAACCCTAAATCTAATTCTCAGTCTTCTTGCTTTCTTAGAGTTTAGAAAGCCTACAATCCTCCCATGCCATGCGTGAAAGGAGGCTCTTCCACTGTGTCCTGAATGAACCGCTGGGGCCCATAACCAGAGTACGATAGAGTGGGTTCCTGGTGACAATCCCAGCCCCCTAACCCCCCCCCCCCGCCTAATGCAGACAAGGCCCGTGCCCTAAGCATAAACTCTACACCTCACCCAAAACTCTAACCTTGAAAATAACATTTAACCCTGATTCTATTGCTCACCTTAGAATGTAAACCTCACCGTAACCTGAACTTTAACCTCTTATCCTAACGTTAATGCATAACACTTACCCTGAGATTAACCCCTATCCCATAAATCTAACCCTATCTCCTAGTCATAACTGTGACAACTAATCCCTAACCCTAATTCTAAACCACTAACACTAACTGTTACCCTACGTAGTTACTGTTACGGTAACCTACTGTTACCCTAACACTGAACCTAACCCTTACTCCTAACGCCAAAGCTATGGCTAAAAATAATGCTAACCCTTGACCCTTTACCCTAACTCCTAACCCTAACCCTAATCCTAACCACTAAACCCAACCTTAGCTCTTAACCCTAACCCTAAACCTTACCCTGACGCCTAGACCTAACACTAACACTAAACTAACACCTAACCCTAATCATAACCCCTAAAGCTAACCCTAACCCTGAACCCTAAACCTAACTCTAACACTTAATACTAACTATATCCCTAACCCCTAACCCCAACCCTAACCCTAACCGTTAACCCTCACCCTAACCCTTAAACCGGACCCTAACACTAAATCTTAACCCTAAAGCTACGCCCAACCCTTAACCATAATCCTATCCCTTAACCCTAAACCTAACCCCTAACCCTAAACCTAACACTAACCCCAATCCTAATTCTAACCATAGCCCTTAATACATCACTACGCCTAACCCCTAACCCTAACCCTAACCCCTAATGCTAACCCTAACACTGAACCCTAAACCTAACCCTATCCCTAACCCTTAAACATAACTCTATCCCTAACCAATAATCCTAAGCCTAATCTTTAACCCTCACCCTAGAGCTTAACTCAAACCGTAACCCTAAGCCTAAACCCCAATCCTAACACTTAACACAAACCCTAAGCCTAAACACTTAACGCCAATCCTATCCTTTAACCCTAACACTAACCCTGATGCCTAATCCTAACCCTAACACTAACCCCAACCATAAATCTAACCCTAGCCCCTAACGCAAAACTAACCCCTAACCCTAACACTAACCCTAAATCCTAGTCCCTAACCACTAAACCTCACTTGAACCCTAACCCCTAACACCAAACCCTTAACCCTAACCATAACCCTATTTCTCACACTACTTCCATTCTCAGAGTTAACCAAGCCTAAAATACAACCATGCAATGCGTGAGTAGAGTTTCCGCATGAGTCCTGCAAGTAGGTCTGGGCCAAAGGCCCAGGATCCGATGGTGTGGTGTCGCATGGAAACATTCTGCACCCTTCTCACCATAGATTACACAGGTCCTGTACCCTTAAACTAACCGCCAAATCAAAGCCCAAACACTGACCCTAACCCCTAACCCTACCTAAGCCCTGACCCTAATGCCCAACACTAACACTAAACGCTTACCCTAAACCTAACCCCTAAATGTAACCTTAACCATGAACCCTAAACCTAACCCAAACCCCTAACCCTAACCATAACACTTAACTCTAACCCTAAACCTAACATGAACACTTAACCCTAACCCTAACCCATAAACCTAACACTTAACCTTAACCCTAACCGTTAACCCTCACACTAAACCTTAACCCTAACCCTAATCCTAATCTTTAAGCCTAAACCTAGCACTTAACCCTTACCCTGTACCAAAACCTAACCCCTAATCTTAACCCTAAGCTTAAACCTTAAAGCTTAACCCTAAACCTAACTGTAACTGTTAAACCTAACACTAACCTTTAACCCTGACCCTAACTGAAACCCCTAACCCTAAGCCCTCACCATAACAGTAACCTATATTGCTAACCCTAACCCTAATCCTAGCCCTAAATTTAATTCTCAGACTTCTTGCTTTCTCAGAGTTTACAAAGCCTACAATCCTCCCATGCCATGTGTAGAAGGAGGCTTGGCCACTGTGTCCGGCATGAAACCAAGGGGCCCATACCCAGTGTATGATAGAGTGGCTTCCGGCATCTATCCCAGCCCTCTAAGCCCCCTCCTAGAGCAGAGAGGGCTCGTGATATAAGCATAAACACTACCCCTCACCCATAACCCTAACCCTGAACATCACAGCTCACCCTGATACTATTGCTCACCTTAACACATCAACCTCACCATAACTCTAACTTGAACCTGTTATCCTAACGTTAATGCATAAGACTTACCCTAAGAACAACCCCTATCCCTTAATTCTAACCCTAACTCCTAGCCACAATTGTAACACCTAATCCCTAAGGCTAATTCAAAACTGCTAAACATTACCTTATCCCTACAAACTAACCCTAACCCTAACCGCTAACCCTAACCGTACACCTAAAAATAACCGTAACACTTGACACTTAACCCTAACCCTTAACCCTGATCCTAATCCTAACAATTAAACCTAACCCTAACTCTTAAGCCTAACACTAACACGTACCCTAATGCCTAGACCTAACCCTAAGAGTAAACGTAACCCCTAACCCTAACCCTAATCCCTAATGCTAACCCTAACACTGAACCCTAATCCTAAGCCTTAAACCTAACTCTATCCTTAACCCATAACCCTAGCCCTAACCGTTAACCCCACACTAACCCTTAACTCGACCTGTAACCCTAACCCTTAAAACTAAACCTAACACTTAACGCTAACCCTAAGCCTTAACGCTTCACCCTTATCCTATCCCTTAACCCTAACCCTAACCCATAACGCTAACCCTAACCCCACTCTAAATCTAACCCTAGCCCCTAACCCAACCCTAACCCCTAAGCCCTAACCCTAGCACTAAACCCAACACCTACTCCCTAACCCCTAATCCTCACTCGAAGCTTAAGCCCTAACCCTAAGCCCTCTCCCTGACTAATCTTCATCCCTAACCCTAACCATAATCCTAACCCTAAATCTAATTCTCAGACTTCTTGCTATCTCAGAGTTTTAAAAGCCTACAATTCTCCAAAGCCATGCGTGAAAGCTGGCTCTGCCACAGTGTCCTGCATGAAACCCAGGAGCCCATACTCTGTGTACAATAGAGTGGGTTCCCGGGGACAATCACAGCCCCCTAACTCCCCCTGCTAGTGCTGACAGGGCCCATGCCCTAAGCAAAAACCCTGCACCTCACCCATAACCCTAACCCTGAACATAACACCTAACCCTGATGTTATTGTTCACCTTAACACGTAAACCTCACTGTAACCCTAACTTTAACCCCTATCCTAATGTTATTGCATAACACTTACCCTAAGAACAAACCCTATCCCTTAATTCTAAGCCTAACTCCTAGCATAACCGTAACACCTAATCCCTAACCTTAATTCTAAACTGCTAAACATTACCTTCACCCTACAAACAACCCTAACACTAACCCTAACTCTAACCGCTAACCCTAACCCTAACCATTACCCTGATCATAATCCTAACAATTAAACCTAACCCTAATTCTTAACCCTAACACGAACCATTACCATAATGCCTAGACCTAACCCTAACTGTAACCCTAACCCCTAACCCTAACCCTAACCGCTAATGCTAACCCTAACCCCGAACCCTAAACCTAACCCTAACCCTATCCCTTAAACCTATTACTATCCCTAAACCATTACCCTAATCGCAACTGTTAACCCTCACTCTCACCCTTAACTTGGACCGAAACCCTAACCCTTAACCCTAACCTTAACCCTTACTGCTAATCTTAAGCCTTCACCCTTTACCTTAATCCTATCTTGTAAGCCTAACCCTAACGCTGACCCCTAACCCACCTGAACATTAACCCTAAACCTAAATCTAACGCTAGCCCCTTACAAAAACCTAACACCTAACCCCTGACACACTAATCCTAACTTCTAATTCCTAACCACTAAACTTCACTCAAACCCAAACCTCTAACCCCAAACACATAACCCTAACCATAACCCTAATTCTCACACTTCCTTCGTTCTCAGAGTTGACCAAGCCTACAATAGAGCCATGCCACGAGTGAGAAGAGGCTCTGCCTGAGTCCTGCATGTAGGTCTGGGCCCAAGGCCCAAGTACGATGGTGTGGTGTTGAGGCGACCCAGTCTGCACCCTTCCCACCATAGATTAAACAGAGCATGTGCCCTTAAACTAACCACTAAATCTAAGCCCTAACACTAAACCTAAATCCTAACCCTAAACCTCGGCCCTTATCCTAACGCCCAACAGTAACACTAAACACTCGCCCTAAACTTAACCCGTAACCCGAACCCCTAAATGTAACCCTAACCATGAACCCTAAACCTAACCCTAACCTCTAGCCATAACCATAACACTTAACTCTAAACCTAAATGTTACACGAAGCCTTATTCCTAACCCTAAGCCCAACCCTAACCCTTAATCTTGAACCTTACCATTAACCCTCACACTAACCCTTAACCCTAACCCTAATCCTAATCTTTAACCATAAAGCTAACACTGAAGCCTAACCCTGTGTCAAACGATAAAACCAAACCTTAACCCTAACCCTGAAACTTAACCATAAACGTAACTGTAACTGTTAAAAATAACACAAACCTTTAACCCTAACCCCTAACCCTAAGAGCCCACCCTAACACTAATCTTCCTCGCTAAACATTACCATAATCCTACCCCTAAATCTAATTGTCAGACTTCTTGCTTTCTCAGAGTTTAGAAAGCCTAAAATCCTCCCATGCCATGAGTAAAAGGGGGCTCTACCACTGTGTCCTGCATGTAACCCAGGAGCCCATATCCAGCGTACGATAGAGTGGGTTCCCGGGGACAATCCCATCCCCCTAACCCCAGCCCCCCGCCCAGTGCAGACAGGGCCTGTACGCTAAGTATAAACACTACCCCTAACAGATAACCCTCACCCTGAATATAACACCTGACCCCGATCCTATTGCTCACCTTAAAACATAAACCTCCCCGTAACCCTAACTTATCCCCTTATCTTAACCTTAATGCATAACACCCTGAGAAGAAGCCCCATCCCATAATTCTAATCCTAATCCCCAGCCATAACCATAAGACCTCATCCCTAATTCTAAAATGCCAACCCTAAACTTCACCCTACAAACAACCCTAACCCTAACCCTAACCTCTAACCCTAAGCCCTCACCCTATCACTAATCTTCATCCCTAAACCGTACCGTAATCCTAACCCGAAATCTAATTCTCAGACTTCTTGCTTTCTCAGAGTTTTGAAAGCCTACAATCCTACTAAGCCATGCATGAAAGCCGGCTCTGCCACAGTGTCCTGCAAGAAACCCAGAGGACCATACACAGCGTACGATAGAGTGGGTTCCCAGCGACCACAACCGAACCCTAACATCGATTCCTAGGGCATACAGGGCCCATGCCCTAAGCATAAACACTACCCCTCACCCATAACCCTAACCCAGAACATAACACCTAACCCTGATCCTACTGCTCACCTTAACACGTAAACCTCACCGTAACCCTAATTTTAACCCCATATCGTAACGTTAATGCATGACACCCTGAGAACAAGCCCTATACTGTAATTCTAACCCTAACTCCTAGCCATAAGCATAACACCTAATCTCTAATTCTGAAACACCAACCCTAACCTTAACCCTACCAACAACACTAACACTAACCCTAACCCCTTACCCTAACCCTACGTCTAAAAATAACCGTAACCGTTGATCCTTAGTCATAACCCCTAACCTTAACCCTAACCCTTAACCCTAATCCCAATCCTAACCATTAAACATAACCCCAACTCTTAACCCTAACTCTAACCTTTACCTTAATGCCTAGAGTTCTAACCCCAACACTGACCTACAGTTGGAAGTAACACAAACCCATAATGCTAACCTTAAACCTGAACAATAAACCTAATCCTTAACAATAACACCCTAACCCTAACCCTAACCCTGAACCCTGACCCTAACCCTAAACCTTAACCCTAACCCTGAACCCTAACCCTAAGCCTACACTTAACCCTAACCCTATCCATTAACCCTAACCGCTAACGATAACACTAACCCCAACCCTAAACCTACCCCTGGCCCCCTAACCCAGAATTAACACCGAACCCGTAACACTAACTCTACCCCTAACCACTAGCACCTAACCCTGACTCGAAACCTAACCCCTAACTCGAAACCCCTAACCCCAACCCTAACCTTAATTCTCACACTACTTCCATTCCCGAGTGAAGCAAGCCTACAATACAGCCATGCCATGTGTGAGATGAGGCTCCGCCTGAGTCCTGCATGTAGGTCTTGTCCCAGGGCCCAGGGAATGATGTTGTGCTTTTGTGGTGACTCCGACCACACCCCTCTCACCGTAGATTAACCAGGTCCTGTGCCCTTAAACTGACCGCTAAATCTAAGCCCTACCACCAACCCTAACCCCTGACCCTGAACCTAAGCCCCGAGCCTAAAGCCCAACACTAACTCTAAACCCTTACCCTAAACCTAATCCCTAACCCTAATGCTAACCCCTAAACGTAACCCTAACCGTGAAGAGTAAACCTAACCCTAACCTCTAACACAAACCCTAACACATAAATCTAACCCTAAAACTAACCCTAACCCTTAACCCTAAACCTAAACCCTAACCCTAACCCTTAACCTTAATCTTAACCGTTAACTCTGATGCTAACCTTTAATCCTAACTCTAATCCAAATCTTCAAACCTAAACCTAACACAACCCTAACCCTGTACCAAAACCTAACCCCTCATCTTAACCCTATCCGCAAACCTCAACCCCAAAACGAACTGTAACCGTTAAACCTAACAGTAACCTTAAACCGTAACCCTAATCTGTAACCCTATCCCCTCACCATAACACTACACTTCATCCTGAACCCTAACCATAATCCTAACCCTAAATCTAATTCTCAGACTTCTTGCTTTCTTAGAGTTTAGAAAGCCTGCAATCCTCCCATGCCATGTGTGAAAGGAGGCTCTACCACTGTGTCCTGCATGAAATCCACGGGCCCATACCCAGAGTCCGATACAGTGGGTTCCCGGTGACAATCCGAGCCCCCTAACCCCCCCCCCCAGGCTAATGCCGACAGGGCCCGTGCGCTAAGCATAAATGATACCTTTAACAGATAACCCTAACCCTGAACATGGCACCTAACCCTGTTCCTATTTCTCCCCTTAACACGTAAACCTCACCATGAGCCTAACTTTAACCTCTTAACGTAACGTTAATGCATAACCCATTCCCTGAGAACATCCCCTATCCCATAATTCTAACCCTATCTCCTAGTCATCACTGTAACACCTAATCCCTAACCCTAATTCTCCACCGCTAAGCCTAACCGTAACGCTGCCTACAACCCTAACACTGACAGGAACCCTTAGTTCTAACCCCAACACTATGCCTAACAAAAGCCCTAACCCTTCACCCTTCACCCTAACCCCTAAGCATTACCCTAACCTTAACCGTAATCTTAATCCTAACCATTAAACCTAACCCTAGCTCTTAAAGCTAACCCTAAACCTTACCCTCACGACTAGACCTAACCCTGACACTAACCTAACACCTAACCCTAACCATAACCCCTAAAGCTAACCCTAACCCTGAACCCTAAACCTAACCCTAACACTGAACCTTCTCTATATCCCTAACCCCTAAGCCTAATCCTAACTGTTAACCCTCACCCTAACACTTAAACTGGACCATAACACTAAACATTAACACTAACACTAAACTTTAACCTTAACCATAAGCCCAACACTTAACCCTAATCCTATCCCCTAACCCTAAGCCCTAACCCTAAACCTAACCCTAACCCCAACCCTAAACCTTAATCTTGACCCTTACCATTAACCCTCACACCAACCCTAATCCTAATCTTTAACCATAAAGCTAACACTGAAGCCTAACCCTGTGCCAAACGCTAAACCCAAACCTTAACCCTAACCCTGAAACTTAACCATAAACCTAACTGTAACTGTTACACCTAACACTAACCTCTAACCCTAACCCCTAACCCTAAGACCCCACCTTAACACTAACCCTAACCCTAAACATTATCATAATCCTACCCCTAAATCTCATTCTCGGACTTCTTGCTTTCTTAGAGTTTAGAAAGCCTAAAATCCTCCCATGCCATGAGTAAAAGGGGGCTCTGCAGCTCTCTCTTGCATGAAACCAGGAGCCCATACCTAGCGTATGATAGAGTGGGTTCCCGGGGACAATCCCATCCCCCTAACCCCAGCCCCCCGCCCAGTGCAGACAGGGCCTGTACGCTAAGTATAAACACTACCCCTAACAGATAACCCTCACCCTGAACATAGCACCTGACCCTGATCCTATTGCTCACCTTAAAACATAAACCTCCCCGTAACCCTAACTTATCCCCTTATCTTAACCTTAATGCATAACACCCTGAGAAGAAGCCCTATCCCATAATTCTAATCCTAACCCCTAGCCATAACCGTAACACCTCATCCCTAATTCTAAAATGCCAACCCTAACCTTCACCCTGCCAACAACCCTAACCCTAACCCTTACCCCTAACCCTAAGCCCTCACCCTATCGCTAATCTTCATCCCTAAACCGTACCGTAATCCTAACCCTAAATCTAATTCTCAGACTTGCTTTCTCAGAGTTTTGAAAGCCTACAATCCTACTAAGCCATGCATGAAAGCCCGCTCTGCCACAGTGTCCTGCATGAAACCCAGAGGTCCATACACTGCGTACGATAGAGTGGGCTCCCAGCGACCATCACAGACCCCTAACTTCGCCTCCTAGTGCATACAGGGCCCGTGCCCTAAGCATAAACCCTACCCCACACCCATAACCCTAACCCAGAACATAACACCTAACCCTGATCCTACTGCTCACCTTAACACGTAAACCTCACCCTAACCCTAACTTAACCCCTTATCTTAACGATAATGCATGACACCCTGAGAACAAGCCCTATACCGTAATTCTAACCCTAACTCCTAGCCATAACCATAACACCTAATCCCTAATTCTGAAACGCCAACCCTAACCTTAACCCTACCAACAACACTAACACTAACCCTAAAACCCTTACCCTAACCCTACGCCTAAAAATAACCCTAACCATTGATCCTTAGTCATAACCCCTAAAGCTTAACCCTAACCCTTAACGCTAATCCCAATCCTAACCATTAAACATAACCCTACTTAACCCTAACCCTAACCTATACGCTAATGCCTAGAGATCTAACCCCAACACTGACCTACAGTTAACACTAACCCTAACCCCTAATCCTAACCTTAAACCTGAACCATAAACCTAACCCTTAACCCTAACCCTATTCCTAACCCACTAACCCTAACCCTAACAGTTAAGCCTCACCCTAACCTTAACCCTGACTCTAACCCTAAACCTTAACCCTAACCCTGAACCCTAACCCTAAGCCTAACCCTTAACCCTAACCCTATCCCTTAACCCTAACCCCTAACCCTAACGCTAACCCCAACCCTAAACCTAAACCTGGCCCCCAACCCAGACTTAACACCTAACCCCTAACACTAACTCTAAACCTAACCACTAATCCCTAGCACCTGACCCTGACTCGAAACCTAACCCCTAACTCGAAACCCCTAACCCCAAACCTAACCCTAATTCTCACACTACTTCCATTCCCAGAGTGAAGCAAGCCTACAATACAGCCATGCCATGTGTGAGATGAGGCTCTGCCTGAGTCCTGCATGTAGGTTTTGTCCCAAGGCCCAGGGAATGATGTTGTGCTTTCGTGGTGACTCCGACCACACCCCTCTCACCGTAGATTAACCAGGTCCTGTGCCCTTAAACTGACCGCTAAATCTAAGCCCTAACACCAACCCTAACCTCTGACCCTGAACCTAAGCCCCGAGCCTAAAGCCCAACACTAACTCTAAACACTTACCCTAAACCTAATCCCTAACCCTAATGCTAACCCCTAAACGTAACTCTAACCACGAACAGTAAACCTAACCCTAACCTCTAACACAAACCCTAACACATAACTCTAACCCTAAAACTAACCCTAACCCTCAACCCTAAACCTAAACCCTAACCCTAACCCTTAACCTTACTCTTAACCGTTAACTCTCATGCTAACCTTTAATCCTAACCCTAATCCTAATCTTCAACCCTAAACCTAACACAACCCTAACCCTGTACCAAACCCTGACCCCTCATCTTAACCCTATCCGCAAACCTCAACCCCAAAACGAACTGTAACCGTTAAACCTAACAGTAACCTTAAACCGTAACCCTAATCTGTAACCCTATCCCCTCACCATAACACTACACTTCATCCTGAACCCTAACCATAATCCTAACCCTAAATCTAATTCTCAGACTTCTTGCTTTCTTAGAGTTTAGAAAGCCTGCAATCCTCCCGTGCCATGTGTGAAAGGAGGCTCTACCACTGTGTCCTGCATGAAATCCACGGGCCCATACTCAGAGTCCGATACAGTGGGTTCCCGGTGACAATCCCAGCCCCCTAACCTCCCCCTAGCCTAATGCCGACAGGGTCCGTGCGCTAAGCATAAATGATACCTTTAACAGATAACCCTAACCCTGAACATGGCACCTAACCCTGTTCCTATTTCTCCCCTTAACACGTAAACCTCACCGTGAGCCTAACTTTAACCTCTTAACGTAACGTTAATGCATAACCCATTCCCTGAGAACATCCCCTATCCCATAATTCTAACCCTATCTCCTAGTCATCACTGTAACACCTAATCCCTAACCCTAATTCTCCACCGCTAAGCCTAACCGTAACGCTGCCTACAACCCTAACACTGACAGGAACCCTTAGTTCTAACCCCAACGCTATGCCTAACAAAAGCCCTAACCCTTCACCCTTCACCCTAACCCCTAAGCATTACCCTAACCTTTAACCGTAATCCTAATCCTAACCATTAAACCTAACCCTAGCTCTTAAAGCTAACCCTAAACCTTACCCTCACGACTAGACCTAACCCTGACACTAACCTAACACCTAACCCTAACCATAACCCCTAAAGCTAACCCTAACCCTGAACCCTAAACCTAACCCTAACACTGAACCTTCACTATATCCCTAACCCCTAAGCCTAATCCTAACTGTTAACCCTCACCCTAACACTTAAACTGGACCATAACACTAAACATTAACCCTAACACTAAACTTTAACCCTAACCATAAGCCCAACACTTAACCCTAATCCTATCCCCTAACCCTAAGCCCTAACCCTAAACCTAACCCTAACCCCAACCCTAAACCTTAATCTTGACCCTTACCATTAACCCTCACACTAACCCTAATCCTAATCTTTAACCATAAAGCTAACACTGAAGCCTAACCCTGTGCCAAACGCTAAACCCAAACCTTAACCCTAACCCTGAAACTTAACCATAAACCTAACTGTAACTGTTACACCTAACACTAACCTCTAACCCTAACCCCTAACCCTAAGACCCCACCTTAACACTAACCCTAACCCTAAACATTATCATAATCCTATCCCTAAATCTAATTCTCGGACTTCTTGCTTTCTTAGAGTTTAGAAAGCCTAAAATCCTCCCATGCCATGAGTAAAAGGGGGCTCTGCAGCTCTCTCTTGCATGAAACCAGGAGCCCATACCTAGCGTATGATAGAGTGGGTTCCCGGGGACAATCCCATCCCCCTAACCCCAGCCCCCCGCCCAGTGCAGACAGGGCCTGTACGCTAAGTATAAACACTACCCCTAACAGATAACCCTCACCCTGAACATAGCACCTGACCCTGATCCTATTGCTCACCTTAAAACATAAACCTCCCCGTAACCCTAACTTATCCCCTTATCTTAACCTTAATGCATAACACCCTGAGAAGAAGCCCTATCCCATAATTCTAATCCTAACCCCTAGCCATAACCGTAACACCTCATCCCTAATTCTAAAATGCCAACACTAACCTTCACCCTGCCAACAACCCTAACCCTAACCCTAACCCCTAACCCTAAGCCCTCACCCTATCGCTAATCTTCATCCCTAAACCGTACCGTAATCCTAACCCTAAATCTAATTCTCAGACTTGCTTTCTCAGAGTTTTGAAAGCCTACAATCCTACTAAGCCATGCATGAAAGCCCGCTCTGCCACAGTGTCCTGCATGAAACCCAGAGGTCCATACACTGCGTACGATAGAGTGGGCTCCCAGCGACCATCACAGACCCCTAACTTCGCCTCCTAGTGCATACAGGGCCCGTGCCCTAAGCATAAACCCTACCCCACACCCATAACCCTAACCCAGAACATAACACCTAACCCTGATCCTACTGCTCACCTTAACACGTAAACCTCACCCTAACCCTAACTTAACCCCTTATCTTAACGATAATGCATGACACCCTGAGAACAAGCCCCATACCGTAATTCTAACCCTAACTCCTAGCCATAACCATAACACCTAATCCCTAATTCTGAAACGCCAAACCTAACCTTAACCCTACCAACAACACTAACACTAACCCTAAAACCCTTACCCTAACCCTACGCCTAAAAATAGCCCTAACCATTGATCCTTAGTCATAACCCCTAAAGCTTAACCCTAACCCTTAACGCTAATCCCAATCCTAACCATTAAACATAACCCTACTTAACCCTAACCCTAACCTATACGCTAATGCCTAGAGATCTAACCCCAACACTGACCTACAGTTAACACTAACCCTAACCCCTAATCCTAACCTTAAACCTGAACCATAAACCTAACCCTTAACCCTAACCCTATTCCTAACCCCCTAACCCTAACCCTAACTGTTAAGCCTCACCCTAACACTTAACCCTGACTCTAACCCTAAACCTTAACCCTAACCCTGAACCCTAACCCTAAGCCTAACCCTTAACCCTAACCCTATCCCTTAACCCTAACCCCTAACCCTAACGCTAACCCCAACCCTAAACCTAAACCTGGCCCCCAACCCAGACTTAACACCTAACCCCTAACACTAACTCTAAACCTAACCACTAATCCTTAGCACCTGACCCTGACTCGAAACCTAACCCCTAACTCGAAACCCCTAACCCCAAACCTAACCCTAATTCTCACACTACTTCCATTCCCAGAGTGAAGCAAGCCTACAATACAGCCATGCCATGTGTGAGATGAGGCTCTGCCTGAGTCCTGCATGTAGGTTTTGTCCCAAGGCCCAGGGAATGATGTTGTGCTTTCGTGGTGACTCCGACCACACCCCTCTCACCGTAGATTAACCAGGTCCTGTGCCCTTAAACTGACCGCTAAATCTAAGCCCTACCACCAACCCTAACCTCTGACCCTGAACCTAAGCCCCGAGCCTAAAGCCCAACACTAACTCTAAACACTTACCCTAAACCTAATCCCTAACCTTAATGCTAACCCCTAAACGTAACTCTAACCAGGAACAGTAAACCTAACCCTAACCTCTAACAGAAACCCTAACACATAACCCTAACCGTAACCCTAACCCCTAACCCAAACCCTAACCCCAACCCCTACCCCTACCCCTAACCCTAACCCCTAACCCTAACCCTAACCCCTAACCCTAACCCTAACCCCAACCCTTACCCTAACCCAACCCTACCCTACCCTACCCTAACCCTAACCCCTAACCCTAACCCTAACCCCTAACCCTAACCCCTAACCCTAACCTTAACCCCTAACCCTAACCCCTAACCCTAACCCCTAACACTTAACCCTAACCCTAACCCCTAACCCTAACCCCAACCCCAACCACTACCCCTAACCCTATCCCTAACCCCAACACCAACCCCAACCCCAAACCCCTAATCCTAACACTACCCCTAACCCCTAACCCTAACCCCTAACCCTAACCCTAACCCTAACCCCTAACCCTAACCCTACCCCTACCCCCAACCCCTAACCCTAACCCTAACCCTAACACCTAACCCTAACCCCAACCATAACCCTAACCCTAACCCCAACCCCTAACCCTAACCCTAAACCCTAACCCTAAACCCAACCCTAACCCTAACCCTAACCCCAACCCCTAACCCTAACCCTAACCTCAACCCCTAACCCTAACCCTAAACCCTAACCCTAAACCCAACCCTAACCCTATCCCTAACCCCAACCCCTAAAACCTAACCCTAACCCCAACCCCAACACTAACCCTAACCCTTAACCCTAATCCTAACCCCTAACCCTAACCCTAAACCCCTAACCCTAACCCTAACCCCTAACCCTAACCCAACCCTACCCCTAACCCTAACCCTACCCTAACCCTACCCTAACCCTAACCCTAACCCTAACCCAACCCTAACCCTAACCCCTAACCCAAACCCTAACACTAACCCTAAAACCCTAACCCTAACCCCTAACCCTAACCCCTAACCCTAACCCTACCCTAACCCTAAACCTACCCTAACCCTAACCCTAACCCTAACCCCCTAACCCAACCCTAACCCTAACCCCTAACCCAACCCTAACCCTAACCCTAACCCCCTAACACTAACCCCTAACCCTAACCCTAACCCTAACCCCTAACCCTAACCCTAACCCTAACCCCTAACCCTAACCCTAACCCCTAACCCTAACCCCAAGCCCTAACCCTAACCCTAACCTTACCCTTACCCTAACCGTAACCCTACACCTACCCTAACTCCAACCCTTACCCTAACCCCTAACCCTAACCCTAACCCCGAACCCTAACCCCAACCCCAACCCCAACCCTATCCCTAACCCTAACCCCAAACCCTAACCCTAACTCTACCCCTACCCCTAACCCTACCCCTAACCCTAAACCTAACCCCTCACCCTAACCCCTAACCCTAACCCTAACCCCTAACCCTAACCCTAATCCCTCACACTAACCCCTAACCCTAACACTAACCACTAACCCTAACCCTAACCCTTAACCCTAACCCAAACCCCAACCCTAACCCTAACCCTAACCCTACCCTAACCCTACCCTAAACCTACCCCTAACCCTAACACTAACCCTAATACTAACTCTAACCCTGAACCCTAAACCTACCCGTAACCCTTAACACTAACCCTATCCAAGAACCTTAACCCTGACCCTAACCATTGCCCTCACCCAAGCATTTAAACCTGACCCTAACCCTAATCCTTAATGATAACCCTAACACTAAACCCTAACCCTAATGCTAACCCCTAAACGTAATCATAACGTCACCAGTAAACCTAACCCTAACCTCTAACACAAACCATAGCACATAACTCTAACCCTAAAACTAACCCTAACCTTAAACCTAACCCTAAACCCTGACTCTTAACCTTAACCCTAAGCGTTAACTCTCACGCTAAACTTTAATCCTAACCCTAATCCTAATCTTCAACCCTAAACCTAACACTTAACCCTAACCCTGTACCAAACCCTAACCCCTCATCTTAACCCTAACCGTAAACCTCAACCCTAAACCAAAGTGTAACCGTTAAATCTAAGAGTAACCTTTAACCCTAACCCTAATCCCTAACCCTAAGCCCTCACCATAACGCTAAACTTCATCCTTAACCCTAACCATAATCCTAACCCTAAATCTAATTCTCAGACTTCTTGCTTTCTTAGAGTTTAGAAAGCCTCAATCCTCCCATGCCATGCGTGAAAGGAGGCTCTACCACTGTGTCCTGCATGAAACCCAGGGGCCCATACCCAGAGTATGATAGAGTGGGTTCCCGGGTACAATCCCACCCCCCTAAACTCCCCCCGCCCGCCTAATGCAGACAGGGCCCGTGCGCTAAGCATAAACAATACCTTTAACAGATAACCCTAACCCTGAACATAACACCCAACCCTCTTCCTATTTCTCCCCTTAACACGTAAACCTCACCGTGCGCCTAATTTTAACCTCTTATCCTAACGTGAATGCATAACGCATTTCCTGAGAACAACCCCTATCCCATAATTCTAACCCTATCTCCTAGTCATCACTGTGACACCTAATCCCTAACCCTAATTCTAAACCGCTAACCCTAACCGTAACCCGACCTACAACCCTAACACTGACAGTAACCCTTACTTCTAACCCCAACGCTATGCCTAACAAAAACCCTAACCCTTGACACTAACCCTTCACCCTAACCCTTAAGCCTAACCCTAACCTTTTACCCTAATCCTAATCCTAAACATTAAACCTAACCCTAGCTCTTAAAGCTAACCCTAAACCTTACCCTCACGACTAGACCTAACCCTGACACTAACCTAACACCTAACCCTAACCAGAACCCCTTAAGCTAACCCTGAACCCTATCCCTGACCCTAGCAGTAAACTTTAACCCTAAACCTAAGCCCAACCCGTAACCCTAATCCTATCCTTTTACCCTAAAACTAACCCCTAAACCTAACCCCTATACCTCACCGTAACTCTAACCCCAATCCTAATTCTAAACATACCCCTTCATAAAACACTAACTCCTAACCGCTAACCCTAACACTAACCAAAAACCCTAATCACTAATCCCTAACCCTAACGCTTAACCTTTACCCTAACCGTTAACCCTCACCCTAAATCTTAACACTGACCCTAACCTTAACCTTTAACTGTAAGCCTAACCCTTAACCCTACAGTAAGGAAGACCCTTAATGCTAATGGGATCCCTTATCCCTAACCCTAACACTACAGCTAAAAATAACCCTAACCTTGGATCCTTAAACCTAACCCCTAACACTTACTTTACCCCCAAACCCTAACCCTAATCCTAAGCATTAAACCTAACCCTATCTCTTAACCCTAACGCTAGCCCTTACCCTAACGCCTAGATCTAACCCTAAATCTAACCTACCGCCTAATCCTAACCTTAAGCCCTAATGCTAACTCTAACCCTGAACTCTAAACCTACCCGTAACACCTTAACACTAACCCTATCCGTGAACCTTAACCCTGACCCTAACCATTACCCGCACCCAAGCATTTAACCCTGACCCTAACCCTAATCCTTAATGATAACCCTAACACTAAACCCTAACCCTAAGCCCAACACTTAACCCTAATCCTATCCCTTAACCCTAACCCTAATGCTAACCCCTAAACGTAACCCTAACCGTGACCAGTAAACCTAACCCTAACCTCTAACACAAACCATAGCACATAATTCTAACCCTAAAACTAACCCTAACCCTAACCCTGAACCCAAACACTTAACCTTAACACTAAGCGTTAACTCTCACGCTAACCTTTAATCCTAACCCTAATCCTAATCTTCAACCATAAACCTAACACTTAACCTTAACCCTGTACCAAACCCTAACCCCTCATCTTAACCCTAACCGTAAATCTCAACCCTAAACCAAACTGTAACCGTTAAACCTAAGAGTAACATTTAACCCTAACCCTAATCCCTAACCCTAAGCCCTCACCCTAACACTAAACTTCATCCTTAACCCTAACCATAATCCTAACCCTAAATCTAATTCTCAGACTTCTTGCTTTCTTAGAGTTTAGAAAGCCTGGCATCCTCCCATGCCATGCGTGAAAGGAGGCTCTACCACTGTGTCCTGCATGAAACCCACGGGCCCATACCCAGAGTATGATAGAGTGGGTTCCTGGGTACAATCCCAGCCCCCCAAACTCCGCCCGCCCGCCTAATGCAGACAGGGCCCGTGCGCTAAGCATAAACAATACCTTAAACACATAACCCTAACCCTGAACATAACACCCAACCCTGTTCCTATTTCTCCCCTTAACACGTAAACCTCACCGTGCGCCTAACTTTAACCTCTTATCCTAACGTTAATGCATAACCCATTTCCTGAGAACAACCCCTATCCCATAATTCTAACTCTATCTCCTAGTCATCACTGTGACACCTAATCCCTAACCCTAATTCTAAACCGCTAACCCTAACGGTAACCCTACCTACAACCCTAACACTGACAGTAACCCTTACTTCTAACCCCAACGCTATGCCTAACAAAAACCCTAACCCTTGACCCTAACCCTTCCCCCTCACCCCTAAGCCTTACCCTAACCCTTAACCCTAATCCTAATCCTAACCATTAAACCTAACCCTAGCTCTTAAAGCTAACCCTAAACCTTACCCTCACGACTAGACGTAATCCTGACACTAACATAACACCTAACCCTAACCAGAACTCCTAAAGCTAACCCTGAACCCTATCCCTAACCCTAGCAGTAAACTTTAACCCTAAACCTAAGCCCAACCCGTAATCCTAATCCTATCCTTTTACCCTAAAACTAACCCCTAAACCTAACCCCAATACCTCACCCTAACTCTAACCCCAATCCGAATTCTAACCATACCCCTTCATAAAACACTAACTCCTAACCGCTAACCCTAACACTAACCAAAAACCCTAATCACTAATCCCTAACCCTAACGCTTAACCTTTACCCTAACCGTTAACCCTCACCCTAAATCGTAACACTGACCCTAACCTTAACCTTTAACTCTAAGCCTAACCCTTAATCCTACAGTAAGGAAGACCCTTAATGCTAATGGGATCACTTATCCCTAACCCTAACACTACAGCTAAAAATAACCCTAACTTTGGATCCTTAAACCTAACCCCTAACACTTACTTTAACCCCAAACCCTAACCCTAATCCTAAGCATTAAACCTAACCGTATCTCTTAACCCTAACACTAGCCCTTACCCTAACGCCTAGAACTAACCCTAAATCTAACCTACCGCCTAATCCTAACCTTAAGCCCTAATGCTAACTCTAACCCTAAACCTACCCGTAACCCTTAACACTAACCCTATCCGTGAACCTTAACCTGACCCTAACCATTACCCGCACCCAAGCATTTAACCCAGACCCTAACCCTAATCCTTAATGATAACCCTAACACTAAACCCTAACCCTAAGCCCAACACTTAACCCTAATCCTATCCCTTAACCCTAACCCTAACCCTAATGCTAACCCCTAAACGTAACCCTAACCGTGACCAGTAAACCTAACCCTAACCTCTAACACAAAACATAGCACATAACTCTAACCCTAAAACTAACCCTAACCCTAAACTTAACCCTAAACCCTAACTCTTAACCTTAACCCTAAGCGTTAACTCTCACGCTAACCTTTAATCCTAACCCTAATCCTAATCTTCAACCCTAAACCTAACACTTAACCCTAACCCTGTACCAAACCCTAACCCCTCATCTTAACCCTAACTGTAAACCTCAACCCTAAACCAAAGTGTAACCATTAAACCTAAGAGTAACCTTTAACCCTAACCCTAATCCCTAACCCTAAGCCCTCACCCTAACACTAAACTTCATCCTTAACCCTAACCAGAATCCTAACTCTAAATCTAATTCTCAGACTTCTTGCTTTCTTAGAGTTTAGAAAGCCTGCAATCCTCCCATGCCATGAGTGAAAGGAGGCTCTACCACTGTGTCCTGCATGAAACCCACGGGCCCATACCCAGAGTATGATAGAGTGGTTTCCCGGGTACAATCCCAGCCCCCTAACCTCTCCCGACCCGCCTAATGCAGACAGGGCCCGTGCGCTAAGCATAAACAATACCTTTAACAGATAACCCTAACCCTGAACATAACACCCAACCCTATTCCTATTTCTCCCCTTAACACGTAAACCTCACCGTGCGCCTAACTTTAACCTCTTATCCTAACGTTAATGCATAACCCATTTCCTGAGAACAACCCCTATCCCATAATTCTAACCCTATCTCCTAGTGATCACTGTGGCACCTAATCCCTAACCCTAATTCTAAACCGCTAACCCTAACCGTAACCCTACCTACAACCCTAACACTGACAGTAACCCTTACTTCTAACCCCAACGCTATGCCTAACAAAAACCCTAACCCTTCACCCTAACCCCTAAGCCTTACCCTAACCCTTAACCCTAATCCTAATCCTAACCATTAAACCTAACCCTAGCTCTTAAAGCTAACCCTAAACCTTACCCTCACGACTAGACCTAACCCTGACACTAACCTAACACCTTACCTTAACCAGAACCCCTAAAGCTAACCCTGAACCCTATCCCTAACCCTAGCAGTAAACTTTAACCCTAAACCTAAGCCCAACCCTTAACCCTAATCCTATCCTTTTACCCTAAAACTAACCCCTAAACCTAACCCCTATACCTCACCCTAACTCTAACCCCAATCCTAATTCTAACCATACCCCTTCATAAAACACTAACTCCTAACCGCTAACCATAACACTAACCAAAAACCCTAATCACTAATCCCTAACCCTAACGCTTAACCTTTACCCTGACCGTTAACCCTCACCCTAAATCTTAACACTGACCCTAACCTTAACCTTTAACTCTAAGCCTAATTCTTAACCCTACAGTAAGGAAGACCCTTAATGCTAATGGGATCCCTTATCCCTAACCCTAACACTACAGCTAAAAATAACCCTAACCTTGGATCTTTAAACCTAACCCCTAACACTTACTTTAACCCCAAACCCTAACCCTAATCCTAAGCATTAAACCTAACCCTATCTCTTAACCCTAACGCTAGCCCTTACCCTAACGCCTAGATCTAACCCTAAATCTAACCTACCGCCTAATCCTAACCTTAAGCCCTAATGCTAACTCTAACCCTGAACCCTAAACCTACCCGTAACCCTTAACACTAACCCTATCCGTGAACCTTAACCCTGACCCTAACCATTACCCGCACCCAAGCATTTAACCCTGACCCTAACCCGAATCCTTAATGCTAACCCTAACACTAAACCCTAACCCTAAGCCCAACACTTATCCCTAATCCTATCCCTTAACCCTAACCCTAACCCTAATGCTACCCCCTAAACGTAACCCTAACCGTGACCAATAAACCTAACCCTAACCTCTAACAGAAAGCATAGCACATAACTCTAACCCTAAAACTAACCCTAACCCTAACTCTAAACCCTAACACTTAACCTTAACCCTAAGCGTTAACTCTCACGCTAACCTTTAATCCTAACCCTAATCCTAATCTTCAACCCTAAACCTAACACTTAACCCTAACCCTGTACCAAACCCTAACCCCTCATCTTAACCCTAACCGTAAACCTCAACCCTAAACCAAAGTGTAACCGTTAAACCTAAGAGTAACCTTTAACCCTAACCCTAATCCCTAACCCTAAGCCCTCACCCTAACACTAAACTTCATCCTTAACCCTAACCAGAATCCTAACCCTAAATCTAATTCTCAGACTTCTTGCCTTCTTAGAGTTTAGAAAGCCTGCAATCCTCCCATGCCATGCGTGAAAGGAGGCTCTACCACTGTGTCCTGCATGAAACCCACGGGCCCATACCCAGAGTATGATAGAGTGGGTTCCCGGGTGCAATCCCAGCCCCCCAAACTCCCCCCGCCCGCCTAATGCAGACAGGGCCCGTGCGCTAAGCATAAACAATACCTTTAACAGATAACCCTAACCCTGAACGTAACACCCAACCCTGTTCCTATTTCTCCCCTTAACACGTAAACCTCACCGTGCGCCTAACTTTAACCTCTTATCCTAACGTTAATGCATAACCCATTTCCTGAGAACAACCCCTATCCCATAATTCTAACCCTATCTCCTAGTCATCACTGTGACACCTAATCCCTAACCCTAATTCTAAACCGCTAACCCTAACCGTAACCCTACCTACAACCCTGACACTGACAGTAACCCTTACTTCTAACCCCAACGCTATGCCTAACAAAAACCCTAACCCTTGACCCTAACCCTTCACCCTAACCCCTAAGCCTTACCCTAACCCTTAACCCTAATCCTAATCCTAACCATTAAACCTAACCCTATCTCTTAAAGCTAACCCTAAACCTTACCCTCACGACTAGACCTAACCCTGACACTAACCTAACACCTAACACTAACCAGAACCCCTAAAGCTAACCTTGTACCCTATCCCTAACCCAAGCAGTAAACTTTAATCCTAAACCTAAGCCCAACCCGTAACCCTAATCCTATCCTTTTACCCTAACCCTAACCCCTAACCCTAACACTACCCCTAACCCTAACCCCTAACCCTAACCCCTAACCCTAACCCTAACCCCTAACCCTAACCCCTTACCCTAACCCTAACCCCTAACCCTAACCCTAACTCTACCCCTACCCCTAACCCTACCCCTAACCCTAAACCTAACCCCTAACCCTAACCCCTAACCCTAACCCTAACCCCTAACCCTAACCCTAATCCCTCACCCTAACCCCTAACCCTAACACTAACCACTAACCCTAACCCTAACCCTTAACCCTAACCCCAACCCTAACCCTAACCCTAACCCTACCCTAACCCTACCCTAAACCTACCCCTAACCCTAACACTAACCCTAATACTAACTCTAACCCTGAACCCTAAACCTACCCGTAACCCTTAACACTAACCCTATCCAAGAACCTTAACCCTGACCCTAACCATTGCCCTCACCCAAGCATTTAAACCTGACCCTAACCCTAATCCTTAATGATAACCCTAACACTAAACCCTAACCCTAATGCTAACCCCTAAACGTAATCATAACGTCACCAGTAAACCTAAACCTAACCTCTAACACAAACCATAGCACATAACTCTAACCCTAAAACTAACCCTAACCTTAAACCTAACCCTAAACCCTGACTCTTAACCTTAACCCTAAGCGTTAACTCTCACGCTAACCTTTAATCCTAACCCTAATCCTAATCTTCAACCCTAAACCTAACACTTAACCCTAACCCTGTACCAAACCCTAACCCCTCATCTTAACCCTAACCGTAAACCTCAACCCTAAACCAAAGTGTAACCGTTAAATCTAAGAGTAACCTTTAACCCTAACCCTAATCCCTAACCCTAAGCCCTCACCCTAACGCTAAACTTCATGCTTAACCCTAACCATAATCCTAACCCTAAATCTAATTCTCAGACTTCTTGCTTTCTTAGAGTTTAGAAAGCCTCAATCCTCCCATGCCATGCGTGAAAGGAGGCTCTACCACTGTGTCCTGCATGAAACCCACGGGCCCATACCCAGAGTATGATAGAGTGGGTTCCCGGGTACAATCCCAGCCCCCTAAACTCCCCCCGCCCGCCTAATGCAGACAGGGCCCGTGCGCTAAGCATAAACAATACCTTTAACAGATAACCCTAACCCTGAACATAACACCGAACCCTGTTCCTATTTCTCCCCTTAACACGTAAACCTCACCGTGCGCCTAATTTTAACCTCTTATCCTAACGTGAATGCATAACCCATTTCCTGAGAACAACCCCTATCCCATAATTCTAACCCTATCTCCTAGTCATCACTGTGACACCTAATCCCTAACCCTAATTCTAAACCGCTAACCCTAACCGTAACCCGACCTACAACCCTAACACTGACAGTAACCCTTACTTCTAACCCCAACGCTATGCCTAACAAAAACCCTAACCCTTGACACTAACCCTTCACCCTAACCCCTAAGCCTAACCATAACCTTTTACCCTAATCCTAATCCTAAACATTAAACCTAACCCTAGCTCTTAAAGCTAACCCTAAACCTTACCCTCACGACTAGACCTAACCCTGACACTAACCTAACACCTAACCCTAACCAGAACCCCTTAAGCTAACCCTGAACCCTATCCCTGACCCTAGCAGTAAACTTTAACCCTAAACCTAAGCCCAACCCGTAACCCTAATCCTATCCTTTTACCCTAAAACTAACCCCTAAACCTAACCCCTATACCTCACCCTAACTCTAACCCCAATCCTAATTCTAACCATACCCCTTCATAAAACACTAACTCCTAACCGCTAACCCTAACACTAACCAAAATCCCTAATCACTAATCCCTAACCCTAACGCTTAACCTTTACCCTAACCGTTAACCCTCACCCTAAATCTTAACACTGACCCTAACCTTAACCTTTAACTCTAAGCCTAACCCTTAACCCTACAGTAAGGAAGACCCTTAATGCTAATGGGATCCCTTATCCCTAACCCTAACACTACAGCTAAAAATAACCCTAACCTTGGATCCTTAAACCTAACCCCTAACACTTACTTTACCCCCAAACCCTAACCCTAATCCTAAGCATTAAACCTAACCGTATCTCTTAACCCTAACGCTAGCCCTTACCCTAACGCCTAGATCTAACCCTAAATCTAACCTACCGCCTAATCCTAACCTTAAGCCCTAATGCTAACTCTAACCCTGAACTCTAAACCTACCCGTAACACCTTAACACTAACCCTATCCGTGAACCTTAACCCTGACCCTAACCATTACCCGCACCCAAGCATTTAACCCTGACCCTAACCCTAATCCTTAATGATAACCCTAACACTAAACCCTAACACTAAGCCCAACACTTAACCCTAATCCTATCCCTTAACCCTAACCCTAATGCTAACCCCTAAACGTAACCCTAACCGTGACCAGTAAACCTAACCCTAACCTCTAACACAAACCATAGCACAAAATTCTAACCCTAAAACTAACCCTAACCCTAACCCTGAACAATAACACTTAACCTTAACACTAAGCGTTAACTCTCACGCTAACCTTTAATCCTAACCCTAATCCTAATCTTCAACCATAAACCTAACACTTAACCCTAACCCTGTACCAAACCCTAACCCCTCATCTTAACCCTAACCGTAAATCTCAACCCTAAACCAAACTGTAACCGTTAAACCTAAGAGTAACATTTAACCCTAACCCTAATCCCTAACCCTAAGCCCTCACCCTAACACTAAACTTCATCCTTAACCCTAACCATAATCCTAACCCTAAATCTAATTCTCAGACTTCTTGCTTTCTTAGAGTTTAGAAAGCCTGGCATCCTCCCATGCCATGCGTGAAAGGAGGCTCTACCACTGTGTCCTGCATGAAACCCACGGGCCCATACCCAGAGTATGATAGAGTGGGTTCCTGGGTACAATCCCAGCCCCCCAAACTCCGCCCGCCCGCCTAATGCAGACAGGGCCCGTGCGCTAAGCATAAACAATACCTTTAACACATAACCCTAACTCTGAACATAACACCCAACCCTGTTCCTATTTCTCCCCTTAACACGTAAACCTCACCGTGCGCCTAACTTTAACCTCTTATCCTAACGTTAATGCATAAACCATTTCCTGAGAACAACCCCTATCCCATAATTCTAACCCTATCTCCTAGTCATCACTGTGACACCTAATCCCTAACCCTAATTCTAAACCGCTAACCCTAACCGTAACCGGACCTACAACCCTAACACTGACAGTAACCCTTACTTCTAACCCCAACGCTATGCCTAACAAAAACCCTAACCCTTGACCCTAACCCTTCCCCCTCACCCCTAAGCCTTACCCTAACCCTTAACCCTAATCCTAATCCTAACCATTAAACCTAACCCTAGCTCTTAAAGCTAACCCTAAACCTTACCCTCACGACTAGACGTAATCCTGACACTAACATAACACCTAACCCTAACCAGAACTCCTAAAGCTAACCCTGAACCCTATCCCTAACCCTAGCAGTAAACTTTAACCCTAAACCTAAGCCCAACCCGTAACCCTAATCCTATCCTTTTACCCTAAAACTAACCCCTAAACGTAACCCCAATACCTCACCCTAACTCTAACCATAATCCTAATTCTAACCATACCCCTTCATAAAACACTAACTCCTAACCGCTAACCCTAACACTAACCAAAAACCCTAATCACTAATCCCTAACCCTAACGCTTAACCTTTACCCTAACCGTTAACCCTCACCCTAAATCGTAACACTGACCCTAACCTTAACCTTTAACTCTAAGCCTAACCCTTAATCCTACAGTAAGGAAGACCCTTAATGCTAATGGGATCACTTATCCCTAACCCTAACACTACAGCTAAAAATAACCCTAACTTTGGATCCTTAAACCTAACCCCTAACACTTACTTTAACCCCAAACCCTAACCCTAATCCTAAGCATTAAACCTAACCGTATCTCTTAACCCTAACACTAGCCCTTACCCTAACGCCTAGAACTAACCCTAAATCTAACCTACCGCCTAATCCTAACCTTAAGCCCTAATGCTAACTCTAACCCTAAACTTACCCGTAACCCTTAACACTAACCCTATCCGTGAACCTTAACCTGACCCTAACCATTACCCGCACCCAAGCATTATCCCAGACCCTAACCCTAATCCTTAATGATAACCCTAACACTAAACCCTAACCCTAAGCCCAACACTTAACCCTAATCCTATCCCTTAACCCTAACCCTAACCCTAATGCTAACCCCTAAACGTAACCCTAACCGTGACCAGTAAACCTAACCCTAACCTCTAACACAAAACATAGCACATAACTCTAACCCTAAAACTAACCCTAACCCTAAACTTAACCCTAAACCCTAACTCTTAACCTTAACCCTAAGCGTTAACTCTCACGCTAACCTTTAATCCTAACCCTAATCCTAATCTTCAACCCTAAACCTAACACTTAACCCTAACCCTGTACCAAACCCTAACCCCTCATCTTAACCCTAACTGTAAACCTCAACCCTAAACCAAAGTGTATCCATTAAACCTAAGAGTAACCTTTAACCCTAACCCTAATCCCTAACCCTAAGCCCTCACCCTAACACTAAACTTCATCCTTAACCCTAACCAGAATCCTAACTCTAAATCTAATTCTCAGACTTCTTGCTTTCTTAGAGTTTAGAAAGCCTGCAATCCTCCCATGCCATGAGTGAAAGGAGGCTCTACCACTGTGTCCTGCATGAAACCCACGGGCCCATACCCAGAGTATGATAGAGTGGTTTCCCGGGTACAATCCCAGCCCCCTAACCTCTCCCGACCCGCCTAATGCAGACAGGGCCCGTGCGCTAAGCATAAACAATACCTTTAACAGATAACCCTAACCCTGAACATAACACCCAACCCTGTTCCTATTTCTCCCCTTAACACGTAAACCTCACCGTGCGCCTAACTTTAACCTCTTATCCTAACGTTAATGCATAACCCATTTCCTGAGAACAACCCCTATCCCATAATTCTAACCCTATCTCCTAGTCATCACTGTGACACCTAATCCCTAACCCTAATTCTAAACCGCTAACCCTAACCGTAACCCGACCTACAACCCTAACACTGACAGTAACCCTTACTTCTAACCCCAACGCTATGCCTAACAAAAACCCTAACCCTTCACCCTAACCCCTAAGCCTTACCCTAACCCTTAACCCTAATCCTAATCCTAACCATTAAACCTAACCCTAGCTCTTAAAGCTAACCCTAAACCTTACCCTCACGACTAGACCTAACCCTGACACTAACCTAACACCTTACCTTAACCAGAACCCCTAAAGCTAACCCTGAACCCTATCCCTAACCCTAGCAGTAAACTTTAACCCTAAACCTAAGCCCAACCCTTAACCCTAATCCTATCCTTTTACCCTAAAACTAACCCCTAAACCTAAACCCTATACCTCACCCTAACTCTAACCCGAATCCTAATTCTAACCATACCCCTTCATAAAACACTAACTCCTAACCGCTAACCCTAACACTAACCAAAAACCCTAATCACTAATCCCTAACCCTAACGCTTAACCTTTACCCTGACCGTTAACCCTCACCCTAAATCTTAACACTGACCCTAACCTTAACCTTTAACTCTAAGCCTAATTCTTAACCCTACAGTAAGGAAGACCCTTAATGCTAATGGGATCCCTTATCCCTAACGCTAACACTACAGCTAAAAATAACCCTAACCTTGGATCCTTAAACCTAACCCCTAACACTTACTTTAACCCCAAACCCTAACCCTAATCCTAAGCATTAAACCTAACCCTATCTCTTAACCCTAACGCTAGCCCTTACCCTAACGCCTAGATCTAACCCTAAATCTAACCTACCGCCTAATCCTAACCTTAAGCCCTAATGCTAACTCTAACCCTGAACCCTAAACCTACCCGTAACCCTTAACACTAACCCTATCCGTGAACCTTAACCCTGACCCTAACCATTACCCGCACCCAAGCATTTAACCCTGACCCTAACCCGAATCCTTAATGCTAACCCTAACACTAAACCCTAACCCTAAGCCCAACACTTATCCCTAATCCTATCCCTTAACCCTAACCCTAACCCTAATGCTACCCCCTAAACGTAACCCTAACCGTGACCAATAAACCTAACCCTAACCTCTAACAGAAAGCATAGCACATAACTCTAACCCTAAAACTAACCCTAACCCTAACTCTAAACCCTAACACTTAACCTTAACCCTAAGCGTTAACTCTCACGCTAACCTTTAATCCTAACCCTAATCCTAATCTTCAACCATAAACCTAACACTTAACCCTAACCCTGTACCAAACCCTAACCCCTCATCTTAACCCTAACCGTAAACCTCAACCCTAAACCAAAGTGTAACCGTTAAACCTAAGAGTAACCTTTAACCCTAACCCTAATCCCTAACCCTAAGCCCTCACCCTAACAGTAAACTTCATCCTTAACCCTAACCAGAATCCTAACCCTAAATCTAATTCTCAGACTTCTTGCTTTCTTAGAGTTTAGAAAGCCTGCAATCCTCCCATGCCATGCGTGAAAGGAGGCTCTACCACTGTGTCCTGCATGAAACCCACGGGCCCATACCCAGAGTATGATAGAGTGGGTTCCCGGGTACAATCCCAGCCCCCCAAACTCCCCCCGCCCGCCTAATGCAGACAGGGCCCGTGCGCTAAGCATAAACAATACCTTTAACAGATAACCCTAACCCTGAACGTAACACCCAACCCTGTTCCTATTTCTCCCCTTAACACGTAAACCTCACCGTGCGCCTAACTTTAACCTCTTATCCTAACGTTAATGCATAACCCATTTCCTGAGAACAACCCCTATCCCATAATTCTAACCCTATCTCCTAGTCATCACTGTGACACCTAATCCCTAACCCTAATTCTAAACCGCTAACCCTAACCGTAACCCTACCTACAACCCTGACACTGACAGTAACCCTTACTTCTAACCCCAACGCTATGCCTAACAAAAACCCTAACCCTTGACCCTAACCCTTCACCCTAACCCCTAAGCCTTACCCCAACCCTTAACCCTAATCCTAATCCTAACCATTAAACCTAACCCTATCTCTTAAAGCTAACCCTAAACCTTACCCTCACGACTAGACCTAACCCTGACACTAACCTAACACCTAACCCTAACCAGAACCCCTAAAGCTAACCTTGTACCCTATCCCTAACCCAAGCAGTAAACTTTAATCCTAAACCTAAGCCCAACCCGTAACCCTAATCCTATCCTTTTACCCTAACCCTAACCCCTAACCCTAACCCTACCCCTAACCCTAACCCCTAACCCTAACCCCTAACCCTAACCCTAACCCCTAACCCTAACCCCTTACCCTAACCCTAACCCCTAACCCTAACCCTAACCCCGACCCCAAGCCCAACCCTAACCCTAACCCTAACCCCTAACCCCTAACCCTGACCCTGACCCTGACCCTGAGCCTAACCCCTAACTCTAACCCTAACCCTAACCCCTAACCCTAACCCTACCACTACCCCTACCCCTACCTTAACCCTAACCCTAACCCAACGCTAACCCTAACCCTAACCCAACCCTAACCCTAACCCTAACGCTAACCCGAACCCTAAACCTAACCCAAACCCCTAACCCTAACCCTAAACCCTAACCCTAACCCCTAACCCTAACCCTAACCCCAACCCTAACCCTAACCCCCTAACCCTAACCCTAACCCCTAACCCTAACCCTAACCCCTAACCCTAACCCTAACCCCTATCCCCTGACCCTGACCCTGACCCTAACCCTAACCCCTAACCCTAACCCTAACCCTAACTCTAACCCTGAACCCTAAACCTACCCGTAACCCTTAACACTAACCCTATCCGTGAACCTTAACCCTGACCCTAACCATTACCCGCACCCAAGCATTTAACCCTGACCCTAATCCTAATCCTTAATGCTAACCCTAACACTAAACCCTAACCCTAAGGCCAACACTTATCCCTAATCCTATCCCTTAACCCTAACCCTAACCCTAATGCTACCCCCTAAACGTAACCCTAACCGTGACCAGTAAACCTAACCCTAACCTCTAACACAAACCATAGCACATAACTCTAACCCTAAAACTAACCCTAACCCTAACCTTAACCTAATCCTTAATGATAACCCTAACACTAAGCCCTAACACGAAGCCCAACATTTAACCCTAATCCTATCCCTTAACCCTAACCCTAAAACTAATGCTAACCCCTAAACGTAACCCTAACCGTGACCAGTAAACCTAACCCTAACCTCTAACACAAACCATAGCACATATCTCTAACCCTAAAACTAACCCTAACCCTAACCCTAACCCTAAACCCTGACTCTTAACCTTAACCCTAAGCGTTAACTCTCACGCTAACCTTTAATCCTAAACCTAATCCTAATCTTCAACCCTAAATCTAACACTTAACCCTAACCCTGTACCAAACCCTAACCCCTCATCTTAACCCTAACCGTAAACCTCAACCCTAAACCAAAGTGTAACCGTTAAACCTAAGAGTAACCTTTAACCCTAACCCTAATCCCTAACCCTAAGCCCTCACCCTAACACTAAACTTCATCCTTAACCCTAACCAGAATCCTAACCCTAAATCTAATTCTCAGACTTCTTGCTTTCTTAGAGTTTAGAAAGCGGGCAATCCTCCCATGCTATGCGTGAAATGAGGCTCTACCACTGTGTCCTGCATGAAACCCACGGGCCCATACCCAGAGTATGATAGAGTGGGTTCCCGGGTACAATCCCAGCCCCCCAAACTCCCCCCGCCCGCCTAATGCAGACAGGGCCCGTGCGCTAAGCATAAACAATACCTTTAACAGATAACCCTAACCCTGAACGTAACACCCAACCCTGTTCCTATTTCTCCCCTTAACACGTAAACCTCACCGTGCGCCTAACTTTAACCTCTTATCCTAACGTTAATGCATAACCCATTTCCTGAGAACAACCCCTATCCCATAATTCTAACCCTATCTCCTAGTGATCACTGTGGCACCTAATCCCTAACCCTAATTCTAAACCACTAACCCTAACCATAACCCTACCTACAACCCTAACACTGACCGTAACCCTTACTTCTAACCCCAACGATATGCCTAACAAAAACCCTAACCCTTGACCCTAACCCTTCACCCTAACCCCTAAGCCTTACCCTAACCCTTAACCCTAATCCTAATCCTAACCATTAAACCTAACCCTAGCTCTTAAAGCTAACCCTAAACCTTACCCTCATGACTAGACCTAACCCTGACACTAACCTAACACCTAACCCTAACCAGAACCCCTAAAGCTAACCCTGAACCCTATCCCTAACCCTAGCAGTAAACTTTAACCCTAAACCTAAGCCCAACCCGTAACCATAATCCTATCCTTTTACCCTAAAACTAACCCCTAAACCTAACCCCTATACCTCACCCTAACTCTAACCCCAATCCTAATTCTAACCATACCCCTTCATAAAACACTAACTCCTAACCGCTAAACCTAACACTAACCAAAAACCCTAATCACTAATCCCTAACCCTAACGCTTAACCTTTACCCTAACCGTTAACCCTCACCCTAGATCTTAACACTGACCATAACCTTAACCTTTAACTCTAAGCCTAACCCTTAACCCTACAGTAAGGAAGACCCTTAATTCTAATGGGATCCCTTATCCCTAACCCTAACACTACAGCTAAAAATAACCCTAACCTTTGATCCTTAAACCTAACCCCTAACACTTACTTTAACCCCAAACCCTAACCCTAATCCTAAGCATTAAACCTAACCCTATCTCTTAACCCTAACGCTAGCCCTTACCCTAACGCCTAGATCTAACCCTAAATCTAACCTACCGCCTAATCCTAACCTTAAGCCCTAATGGTAACTCTAACCCAGAACCCTAAACCTACCCGTAACCCTTAACACTAACCCTATCCGTGAACCTTAACCCTGACCCTAACCATTACCCGCACCCAAGCATTTAACCCTGACCCTATCCCTAATCCTTAATGATAACCCTAACACTAAACCCTAACCCTAAGCCCAACACTTAACCCTAATCCTATCTCTTAACCGTAACCCTAACCCTAACCCTAATGCTAACCCCTAAACGTAACCCTAACCGTCACCAGTAAACCTACCCTAACCTCTAACACAAACCATAACACATAACTCTAACCCTAAAACTAACCCTAACCCTAACCCTAACCCTAAACCCTAACTCTTAACCTTAACACTAAGCGTTAACTCTCACGCTAAACTTTAATCCTAACCCTAATCCTAATCTTCAACCCTAAACCTAACACTTAACCCTAACCCTGTACCAAACCCTAACCCCTCATCTTAACCCTAACCGTAAACCTCAACCCTAAACCAAAGTGTAACCGTTAAACCTAAGAGTAACCTTTAACCCTAACCCTAATCCCTAACCCTAAGCCCTCACCCTAACACTAAACTTCATCCTTAACCCTAACCAGAATCCTAACCCTAAATCTAATTCTCAGACTTCCTGCCTTATTAGAGTTTAGAAAGCCTGCAATCCTCCCATGCCATGCGTGAAAGGAGGCTCTACCACTGTGTCCTGCATGAAACCCACGGGCCCATACCCAGAGTATGATAGAGTGGGTTCCCGGGTACAATCCCAGCCCCCTAAACTCCCCCCGCCCGCCTAATGCAGACAGGGCCCGTGCGCTAAGCATAAACAATACCTTTAACAGATAACCCTAACCCTGAACATAACACCCAACCCTGTTCCTATTTCTCCCATTAACACGTAAACCTCACCGTGCGCCTAACTTTAACCTCTTATCCTAACGTTAATGAATAACCCATTTCCTGAGAACAACCCCTATCCCATAATTCTAACCCTATCTCCTAGTGATCACTGTGGCACCTAATCCCTAACCCTAATTCTAAACCGCTAACCCTAACCGTAACCCTACCTACAACCCTAACACTGACAGTAACCCTTACTTCTAACCCCAACGCTATGCCTAACAAAAACCCTAACCCTTCACCCTAACCCCTAAGCCTTACCCTAACCCTTAACCCTAATCCTAATCCTAACCATTAAACCTAACCCTAGCTCTTAAAGGTAACCCTAAACCTTACCCTCACGACTAGACCTAACCCTGACACTAAGCTAACACCTAAACCAACCAGAACCCCTAAAGCTAACCCTGAACCCTATCCCTAACCCTAGTAGTAAACTTTAACCCTAAACCTAAGCCCAACGCGTAACCCTAATCCTATCCTTTTACCCTAAAACTAACCCCTAAACCTAACCCCTATACCTCACCCTAACTCTAACCCAATCTTAATTCTAACCATACCCCTTCATAAAACACTAACTCCTAACCGCTAACCCTAACACTAACCAAAAACCCTAATCACTAATCCCTAACCCTAACGCTTAACCTTTACCCTAACCGTTAACCCTCACCCTAAATATTAACACTGACCCTAACCTTCACCTTTAACTCTAAGCCTAACCCTTAACCCTACAGTAAGGAAGACCCTTAATGCTAATGGGATCCCTTATCCCTAACCCTAACACTACAGCTAAAAATAACCCTAACGTTTGATCCTTAAACCTAACCCCTAACACTTACTTTAACCCCAAACCCTAACCCTAATCCTAAGCATTAAACCTAAACCTATCTCTTAACCCTAACGCTAGCCCTTACCCTAAGGCCTAGATCTAA
This sequence comes from Eulemur rufifrons, assembly GCF_041146395.1. Taxonomy (NCBI): domain Eukaryota; kingdom Metazoa; phylum Chordata; class Mammalia; order Primates; family Lemuridae; genus Eulemur; species Eulemur rufifrons. Next base: position 1,900,699 of record NW_027182813.1, read on the forward strand.
CCCTAAGTCTAACCTACCGCCTAATCCTAACCTTAAGCCCTAATGCTAACTCTAACCCTGTACCCTAAACCTATCCGTAACCCTTAACACTAACCCTATCCGTGAACCTTAACCCTGACCCTAACCATTACCCGCACCCAAGCATTTAACCCTGACCCTAACCCTAATCCTTAATGCTAACCCTAACACTAAAACCTAACCCTAAGCCCAACACTTATCCCTAATCCTATCCCTTAACCCTAACCCTAACCCTAATGCTACCCCCTAAAGGTAACCCTAACCGTGACCAGTAAACCTAACCCTAACCTCTAACACAAACCATAGCACATAACTCTAAACCTAATACTAACCCTAACCCTAACCCTAACCCTAAACCCTATCTCTTAACCTTAACCCTGAGCGTTAACTCTCACGCTAACCTTTAATCCTAACCCTAATGCTAATCTTCAACCCTAAACCTAACACTTAACCCTAACCCTGTACCAAACCCTAACCCCTCATCTTAACCCTAACCGTAAACCTCAACCCTAAACCAAAGTGTAACCGTTAAACCTAAGAGTAACCATTAACCCTAACCCTAATCCCTAACCCTAAGCCCTCACCCTAACACTAAACTTCATCCTTAACCCTAACCATAATCCTAACCCTAAATCTAATTCTCAGACTTCTTGCTTTCTTAGAGTTTAGAAAGCCTGCAATCCTCCCATGCCATGCGTGAAAGGAGGCTCTACCACTGTGTCCTGCATGAAACCCACGGGCCCATACCCAGAGTATGATAGAGTGGGTTCCCGGGTACAATCCCAGCCCCCTAAACTCCCCCCGCGCGCCCAATGCAGACAGGGCCCGTGCGCTAAGCATAAACAATACCTTTAACAGATAACCCTAACCCTGAACGTAACACCCAACCCTCTTCCTATTTCTCCCCTTAACACGTAAACCTCACCGTGCGCCTAACTTTAACCTCTTATCCTAACGTTAATGCATAACCCATTTCCTGAGAACAACCCCTATCCCATAATTCTAACCCTATCTCCTAGTCATCACTGTGACACCTAATCCCTAACCCTAATTCTAAACCGCTAACCCTAACGGTAACCCTACCTACAACCCTAACACTGACCGTAACCCTTATTTCTAACCCCAACGCTATGCCTAACAAGAACCCTAACCCTTGACCCTAACCCTTCCCCCTCACCCCTAAGCCTTACCCTAACCCTTAACCCTAATCCTAATCCTAACCATTAAACCTAACCCTAGCTCTTAAAGCTAACCCTAAACCTTACCCTCACGACTAGACGTAATCCTGACACTAACATAACACCTAACCCTAACCAGAACTCCTAAAGCTAACCCTGAACCCTATCCCTAACCCTAGCAGTAAACTTTAACCCTAAACCTAAGCCCAACCCGTAACCCTAATCCTATCCTTTTACCCTAAAACTAACCCCTAAACCTAACCCCAATACCTCACCCTAACTCTAACCCCAATCCTAATTCTAACCATACCCCTTCATAAAACACTAACTCCTAACCGCTAACCCTAACACTAACCAAAAACCCTAATCACTAATCCCTAACCCTAACGCTTAACCTTTACCCTAACCGTTAACCCTCACCCTAAATCGTAACACTGACCCTAACCTTAACCTTTAACTCTAAGCCTAACCCTTAATCCTACAGTAAGGAAGACCCTTAATGCTAATGGGATCACTTATCCCTAACCCTAACACTACAGCTAAAAATAACCCTAACTTTGGATCCTTAAACCTAACCCCTAACACTTACTTTAACCCCAAACCCTAACCCTAATCCTAAGCATTAAACCTAACCGTATCTCTTAACCCTAACACTAGCCCTTACCCTAACGCCTAGAACTAACCCTAAATCTAACCTACCGCCTAATCCTAACCTTAAGCCGTAATGCTAACTCTAACCCTGAACTCTAAACCTACCCGTAACCCTTAACACTAACCCTATCCGTGAACCTTAACCTGACCCTAACCATTACCCGCACCCAAGCATTTAACCCAGACCCTAACCCTAATCCTTAATGATAACCCTAACACTAAACCCTAACCCTAAGCCCAACACTTAACCCTAATCCTATCCCTTAACCCTAACCCTAACCCTAATGCTAACCCCTAAACGTAACCCTAACCGTGACCAGTAAACCTAACCCTAACCTCTAACACAAACCATAGCACATAACTCTAACCCTAAAACTAACCCTAACCCTAACCTTAACCCTAAACCCTAACTCTTAACCTTAACACTAAGCGTTAACTCTCACGCTAACCTTTAATCCTAACCCGAATCATAATCTTCAACCCTAAACCTAACACTTAACCCTAACCCTGTACCAAACCCTAACCCCTCATCTTAACCCTAACTGTAAACCTCAACCCTAAACCAAAGTGTAACCATTAAACCTAAGAGTAACCTTTAACCCTAAACCTAATCCCTAACCCTAAGCCCTCACCCTAACACTAAACTTCATCCTTAACCCTAACCAGAATCCTAACCCTAAATCTAATTCTCAGACTTCTTGCTTTCTTAGAGTTTAGAAAGCCTGCAATTCTCCCATGCCATGAGTGAAAGGAGGCTCTACCACTGTGTCCTGCATGAAACCCACGGGCCCATACCCAGAGTATGATAGAGTGGTTTCCCGGGTACAATCCCAGCCCCCTAACCTCTCCCGACCCGCCTAATGCAGACAGGGCCCGTGCGCTAAGCATAAACAATACCTTTAACAGATAACCCTAACCCTGAACATAACACCCAACCCTGTTCCTATTTCTCCCATTAACACGTAAACCTCACCGTGCGCCTAACTTTAACCTCTTATCCTAACGTTAATGCATAACCCATTTCCTGAGAACAACCCCTATCCCATAATTCTAACCCTATCTCCTAGTGATCACTGTGGCACCTAATCCCTAACCCTAATTCTAAACCGCTAACCCTAACCGTAACCCTACCTACAACCCTAACACTGACAGTAACCCTTACTTCTAACCCCAACGCTATGCCTAACAAAAACCCTAACCCTTCACCCTAACCCCTAAGCCTTACCCTAACCCTTAACCCTAATCCTAATCCTAACCATTAAACCTAACCCTAGCTCTTAAAGCTAACCCTAAACCTTACCCTCACGACTAGACCTAACCCTGACACTAACCTAACACCTAACCTTAACCAGAACCCCTAAAGCTAACCCTGAACCCTATCCCTAACCCTAGCAGTAAACTTTAACCCTAAACCTAAGCCCAACCCGTAACCTTAATCCTATCCTTTTACCCTAAAACTAACCCCTAAACCTAACCCCTATACCTCACCCTAACTCTAACCCCAATCCTAATTCTAACCATACCCCTTCATAAAACACTAACTCCTAACCGCTAACCCTAACACTAACCAAAAACCCTAATCACTAATCCCTAACCCTAACGCTTAACCTTTACCCTGACCGTTAACCCTCACCCTAAATCTTAACACTGACCCTAACCTTAACCTTTAACTCTAAGCCTACTTCTTAACCCTACAGTAAGGAAGACCCTTAATGCTAATGGGATCCCTTATCCCTAACCCTAACACTACAGCTAAAAATAACCCTAACCTTGGATCCTTAAACCTAACCCCTAACACTTACTTTAACCCCAAACCCTAACCCTAATCCTAAGCATTAAACCTAACCCTATCTCTTAACCCTAACGCTAGCCCTTACCCTAACGTCTAGATCTAACCCTAAATCTAACCTACCGCCTAATCCTAACCTTAAGCCCTAATACTAACTCTAACCCTGAACCCTAAACCTACCCGTAACCCTTAACACTAACCCTATCCGTGAACCTTAACCCTGACCCTAACCATTACCCGCACCCAAGCAATTAACCCTGACCCTAACCCGAATCCTTAATGATAACCCTAACACTAAACCCTAACCCTAAGCCCAACACTTATCCCTAATCCTATCCCTTAACCCTAACCCTAACCCTAATGCTACCCCCTAAACGTAACCCTAACCGTGACCAATAAACCTAACCCTAACCTCTAACAGAAAGCATAGCACATAACTCTAACCCTAAAACTAACCCTAACCCTAACTCTAAACCCTAACACTTAACCTTAACCCTAAGCGTTAACTCTCACGCTAACCTTTAATCCTAACCCTAATCCTAATCTTCAACCCTAAACCTAACACTTAACCCTAACCCTGTACCAAACCCTAACCCCTCATCTTAACCCTAACCGTAAACCTCAACCCTAAACCAAAGTGTAACCGTTAAACCTAAGAGTAACCTTTAACCCTAACCCTAATCCCTAACCCTAAGCCCTCACCCTAACACTAAACTTCATCCTTAACCCTAACCAGAATCCTAACCCTAAATCTAATTCTCAGACTTCTTGCTTTCTTAGAGTTTAGAAAGCCTGCAATCCTCCCATGCCATGCGTGAAAGGAGGCTCTACCACTGTGTCCTGCATGAAACCCACGGGCCCATACCCAGAGTATGATAGAGTGGGTTTTCGGGTACAATCCCAGCCCCCCAAATTCCCCCCGCCCGCCTAATGCAGACAGGGCCCGTGCGCTAAGCATAAACAATACCTTTAACAGATAACCCTAACCCTGAACGTAACACCCAACCCTGTTCCTATTTCTCCCATTAACACGTAAACCTCACCGTGCGCCTAACTTTATCCTCTTATCCTAACGTTAATGCTTAACCCATTTCCTGAGAACAACCCCTATCCCATAATTCTAACCCTATCTCCTAGTCATCACTGTGACACCTAATCCCTAACCCTAATTCTAAACCGCTAACCCTAACCGTAACCCTACCTACAACCCTGACACTGACAGTAACCCTTACTTCTAACCCCAACGCTATGCCTAACAAATACCCTAACCCTTGACCCTAACCCTTCACCCTAACCCCTAAGCCTTACCCTAACCCTTAACCCTAATCCTAATCCTAACCATTAAACCTAACCCTAGCTCTTAAAACTAACCCTAAACCTTACCCTCACGACTAGCCCTAACCCTGACACTAACCTAACACCTAACCCTAACCAGAACCCCTAAAGCTAACCTTGTACCCTATCCCTTACCCAAGCAGTAAACTTTAATCCTAAACCTAAGCCCAACCCGTAACCCTAATCCTATCCTTTTACCCTAACCCTAACCCCTAACCCTAACCCTACCCCTAACCCTAACCCCTAACCCTAACCCCTAACCCTAACCCTAACACCTAACCCTAACCCCTTACCCTAACCCTAACCCCTAAACCTAACCCTAACCCCGACCCCAAGCCCAACCCTAACCCTAACCCTAACCCCTAACCCCTAACCCTGACCCTGACCCTGACCCTGAGCCTAACCCCTAACTCTAACCCTAACCCTAACCCTTAACACTAACCCTACCCCTACCCCTACCCCTACCTTAACCCTAACCCTAACCCAACGCTAACCCTAACCCTAACCCAACCCTAACCCTAAACCTAACCCTAACCCGAACCCTAACCCTAACCCAAACCCCTAACCCTAACCCTAAACCCTAACCCTAACCCCTAACCCTAACCCTAACCCCAACCCTAACCCTAACCCCCTAACCCTAACCCTAACCCCTAACCCTAACCCTAACCCATAACCCTAACCCTAACCCCTATCCCCTGACCCTGACCCTGACCCTAGCCCTAACCCCTAACCCTAACCCTAACCCTAACTCTAACCCTGAACCCTAAACCTACCCGTAACCCTTAACACTAACCCTATCCGTGAACCTTAACCCTGACCCTAACCATTACCCGCACCCAAGCATTTAACCCTGACCCTAATCCTAATCCTTAATGCTAACCCTAACACTAAACCCTAACCCTAAGCCCAACACTTATCCCTAATCCTATCCCTTAACCCTAACCCTAACCCTAATGCTACCCCCTAAACGTAACCCTAACCGTGACCAGTAAACCTAACCCTAACCTCTAACACAAACCATAGCACATAACTCTAACCCTAAAACTAACCCTAACCCTAACCTTAACCTAATCCTTAATGATAACCCTAACACTAAGCCCTAACACGAAGCCCAACATTTAACCCTAATCCTATCCCTTAACCCTAACCCTAAAACTAATGCTAACCCTAAACGTAACCCTAACCGTGACCAGTAAACCTAACCCTAACCGCTAACACAAACCATAGCACATAACTCTAACCCTAAAACTAACCCTAACCCTAACCCTAACCCTAAACCCTGACTCTTAACCTTAACCCTAAGCGTTAACTCTCACGCTAACCTTTAATCCTAAACCTAATCCTAATCTTCAACCCTAAATCTAACACTTAACCCTAACCCTGTACCAAACCCTAACCCCTCATCTTAACCCTAACCGTAAACCTCAACCCTAAACCAAAGTGTAACCGTTAAACCTAAGAGTAACCTTTAACCCTAACCCTAATCCCTAACCCTAAGCCCTCACCCTAACACTAAACTTCATCCTTAACCCTAACCAGAATCCTAACCCTAAATCTAATTCTCAGACTTCTTGCTTTCTTAGAGTTTAGAAAGCCTGCAATCCTCCCATGCCATGCGTGAAAGGAGGCTCTACCACTGTGTCCTGCATGAAACCCACGGGCCCATACCCAGAGTATGATAGAGTGGGTTCCCGGGTACAATCCCAGCCCCCCAAACTCCCCCCGCCCGCCTAATGCAGACAGGGCCCGTGCGCTAAGCATAAACAATACCTTTAACAGATAACCCTAACCCTGAACGTAACACCCAACCCTGTTCCTATTTCTCCCCTTAACACGTAAACCTCACCATGCGCCTAACTTTAACCTCTTATCCTAACGTTAATGCATAACCCATTTCCTGAGAACAACCCCTATCCCATAATTCTAACCCTATCTCCTAGTCATCACTCTGACACCTAATCCCTAACCCTAATTCTAAACCACTAACCCTAACCATAACCCTACCTACAACCCTAACACTGACAGTAACCCTTACTTCTAACCCCAACGATATGCCTAACAAAAACCCTAACCCTTGACCCTAACCCTTCACCCTAACCCCTAAGCCTTACCCTAACCCTTAACCCTAATCCTAATCCTAACCATTAAACCTAACCCTAGCTCTTAAAGCTAACCCTAAACCTTACCCTCATGACTAGACCTAACCCTGACACTAACCTAACACCTAACCCTAACCAGAACCCCTAAAGCTAACCCTGAACCCTATCCCTAACCCTAGCAGTAAACTTTAACCCTAAACCTAAGCCCAACCCGTAACCATAATCCTATCCTTTTACCCTAAAACTAACCCCTAAACCTAACCCCTATACCTCACCCTAACTCTAACCCCAATCCTAATTCTAACCATACGCCTTCATAAAACACTAACTACTAACCGCTAAAACTAACACTAACCAAAAACCCTAATCACTAATCCCTAACCCTAACGCTTAACCTTTACCCTAACCGTTAACCCTCACCCTAGATCGTAACACTGACCCTAACCTTAACCTTTAACTCTAAGCCTAACCCTTAACCCTACAGTAAGGAAGACCCTTAATTCTAATGGGATCCCTTATCCCTAATCCTAACACTACAGCTAAAAATAACCCTAACCTTAGATCCTTAAACCTAACCCCTAACACTTACTTTAACCCCAAACCCTAACCCTAATCCTAAGCATTAAACCTAACCCTATCTCTTAACCCTAACGCTAGCCCTTACCCTAACGCCTAGATCTAACCCTAAATCTAACCTACCGCCTAATCCTAACCTTAAGCCCTAATGGTAACTTTAACCCAGAACCCTAAACCTACCCGTAACCCTTAACACTAACCCTATCCGTGAACCTTAACCCTGACCCTAACCATTACCCGCACCCAAGCATTTAACCCTGACCCTATCCTTAATCCTTAATGATAACCCTAACACTAAACCCTAACCCTAAGCCCAACACTTAACCCTAATCCTATCCCTTAACCGTAACCCTAACCCTAACCCTAATGCTAACCCCTTAAACGTAACCCTAACCGTCACCAGTAAACCTACCCTAACCTCTAACACAAACCATAACACATAACTCTAACCCTAAAACTAACCCTAACCCTAACCCTAACCCTAAACCCTAACTCTTAACCTTAACACTAAGCGTTAACTCTCACGCTAACCTTTAATCCTAACCCTAATCCTAATCTTCAACCCTAAACCTAACACTTAACCCTAACCCTGTACCAAACCCTAACCCCTCATCTTAACCCTAACCGTAAACCTCAACCCTAAACCAAAGTGTAACCATTAAACCTAAGAGTAACCTTTAACCCTAACCCTAATCCCTAACCCTAAGCCCTCACCCTAACAATAAACTTCATCCTTAACCCTAACCAGAATCCTAACCCTAAATCTAATTCTCAGACTTCCTGCCTTCTTAGAGTTTAGAAAGCCTGCAATCCTCCCATGCCATGCGTGAAAGGAGGCTCTACCACTGTGTCCTGCATGAAACCCACGGGCCCATACCCAGAGTATGATAGAGTGGGTTCCCGGGTACAATCCCAGCCCCCTAAACTCCCCCCGCCCGCCTAATGCAGACAGGGCCCGTGCGCTAAGCATAAACAATACCTTTAACAGATAACCCTAACCCTGAACATAACACCCAACCCTGTTCCTATTTCTCCCATTAACACGTAAACCTCACCGTGCGCCTAACTTTAACCTCTTATCCTAACGTTAATGCATAACCCATTTCCTGAGAACAACCCCTATCCCATAATTCTAACCCTATCTCCTAGTGATCACTGTGGCACCTAATCCCTAACCCTAATTCTAAACCGCTAACCCTAACCGTAACCCTACCTACAACCCTAACACTGACAGTAACCCTTACTTCTAACCCCAACGCTATGCCTAACAAAAACCCTAACCCTTCACCCTAACCCCTAAGCCTTACCCTAACCCTTAACCCTAATGCTAATCCTAACCATTAAACCTAACCCTAGCTCTTAAAGCTAACCCTAAACCTTACCCTCACGACTAGACCTAACCCTGACACTAAGCTAACACCTAAACCTAACCAGAACCCCTAAAGCTAACCCTGAACCCTATCCCTAACCCTAGCAGTAAACTTTAACCCTAAACCTAAGCCCAACCCGTAACCCTTATCCTATCCTTTTACCCTAAAACTAACCCCTAAACCTAACCCCTATACCTCACCCTAACTCTAACCCCAATCCTAATTCTAACCATACACCTTCATAAAACACTAACTCCTAACCGCTAACCCTAACACTAACCAAAAACCCTAATCACTAATCCCTAACCCTAACGCTTAACCTTTACCCTAACCGTTAACCCTCACCCTAAATATTAACACTGACCCTAACCTTCACCTTTAACTCTAAGCCTAACCCTTAACCCTACAGTAAGGAAGACCCTTAATGCTAATGGGATCCCTTATCCCTAACCCTAACACTACAGCTAAAAATAACCCTAACCTTGGATCCTTAAACCTAACCCCTAACACTTACTTTAACCCCAAACCCTAACCCTAATCCTAAGCATTAAACCTAAACCTATCTCTTAACCCTAACGCTAGCCCTTACCCTAAGGCCTAGATCTAACCCTAAGTCTAACCTACCGCCTAATCCTAACCTTAAGCCCTAATGCTAACTCTAACCCTGTACCCTAAACCTCTCCGTAACCCTTAACACTAGCCCTATCCGTGAACCTTAACCCTGACCCTAACCATTACCCGCACCCAAGCATTTAACCCTGACCCTAACCCTAATCCTTAATGCTAACCCTAACACTAAAACCTAACCCTAAGCCCAACACTTATCCCTAATCCTATCCCTTAACCCTAACCCTAACCCTAATGCTACCCCCTAAACGTAACCCTGACCGTGACCAGTAAACCTAACCCTAACCTCTAACACAAACCATAGCGCATAACTCTAAACCTAATACTAACCCTAACCCTAACCCTAACCCTAAACCCTATCTCTTAACCTTAACCCTAAGCGTTAACTCTCACGCTAACCTTTAATCCTAACCCTAATCCTAATCTTCAACCCTAAACCTAACACTTAACCCTAACCCTGTACCAAACCCTAACCCCTCATCTTAACCCTAACCGTAAACCTCAACCCTAAACCAAAGTGTAACCGTTAAACCTAAGAGTAACCTTTAACCCTAACCCTAATCCCTAACCCTAAGCCCTCACCCTAACACTAAACTTCATCCTTAACCCTAACCAGAATCCTAACCCTAAATCTAATTCTCAGACTTCTTGCTTTCTTAGAGTTTAGAAAGCCTGCAATCCTCCCATGCCATGCGTGAAAGGAGGCTCTACCACTGTGTCCTGCATGAAACCCACGGGCCCATACCCAGAGTATGATAGAGTGGGTTCCCGGGTACAATCCCAGCCCCCTAAACTCCCCCCGCCCGCCTAATGCAGACAGGGCCCGTGCGCTAAGCATAAACAATACCTTTAACAGATAACCCTAACCCTGAACGTAACACCCAACCCTATTCCTATTTCTCCCCTTAACACGTAAACCTCACCGTGCGCCTAACTTTAACCTCTTATCCTAACGTTAATGCATAACCCATTTCCTGAGAACAACCCCTATCCCATAATTCTAACCCTATCTCCTAGTGATCACTGTGGCACCTAATCCCTAACCCTAATTCCAAACCGCTAACCCTAACCGTAACCCTACCTACAACCCTAAAACTGACAGTAACCCTTACTTCTAACCCCAACGCTATGCCTAAAAAAACCCTAAAACTTGACCCTAACCCTTCACCCTAACCCCTAAGCCTTACCCTAACCCTTAACCCTAATCCTAATCCTAACCATTAAACCTAACCCTAGCTCTTAAAGCTAACCCTAAACCTTACCATCACGACTAGACCTAACCCTGACACTAACCTAACACCTAACCCTAACCAGAACCCCTAAAGCTAACCCTGAACCCTATCCCTAACCCTAGCAGTAAACTTTAACCCTAAACCTAAGCCCAACCCGTAACCCTAATCCTATCCTTTTACCCTAAAACTAACCCCTAAACCTAACCCCTATACCTCACCCTAACTCTAACCCCAATCCTAATTCTAACCATACCCCTTCATAAAACACTAACTCCTAACCGCTAACCCGAACACAAACGAAAAACCCTAATCACTAATCCCTAACCCTAACGCTTAACCTTTACCCTAACCGTTAACCCTCACCCTAAATCTTAACACTGACCCTAACCTTCACCTTTAACTCTAAGCCTAACCCTTAACCCTACAGTAAGGAAGACCCTTAATGCTAATGGGATCCCTTATCCCTAACCCTAACACTACAGCTAAAAATAACCCTAACCTTTGATCCTTAAACCTAACCCCTAACACTTACTTTAACCCCAAACCCTAACCCTAATCCTAAGCATTAAACCTAACCCTATCTCTTAACCCTAACGCTAGCCCTTACCCTAACGCCTAGATCTAACCCTAAATCTAACCTACCGCCTAATCCTAACCTTAAGCCCTAATGCTAACTCTAACCCTGAACCCTAAACCTACCCGTTACCCTTAACACTAACCCTATCCGTGAACCTTAACCCTGACCCTAACCATTACACGCACCCAAGCATTTAACCCTGACCCTAACCCTAATCCTTAATGCTAACCCTAACACTAAACCCTAACCCTAAGCCCAACACTTATCCCTAATCCTATCCCTTAACCCTAAGCCTAACCCTAATGCTACCCCCTAAACGTAACCCTAACCGTGACCAGTAAACCTAACCCTAACCTCTAACACAAACCATAGCACATAACTCTAACCCTAAAACTAACCCTAACCCTAACTCTAAACCCTAACTCTTAACCTTAACCCTAAGCGTTAACTCTCACGCTAACCTTTAATCCTAACCCTAATCCTAATCTTCAACCCTAAACCTAACACTTAACCCTAACCCTGTACCAAACCCTAACCCCTCATCTTAACCCTAACCGTAAACCTCAACCCTAAACCAAAGTGTAACCGTTAAACCTAAGAGTAACCTTTAACCCTAACCCTAATCCCTAACCCTAAGCCCTCACCCTAACACTAAACTTCATCCTTAACCCTAACCAGAATCCTAACCCTAAATCTAATTCTCAGACTTCTTGCTTTCTTAGAGTTTAGAAAGCCTGCAATCCTCCCATGCCATGCGTGAAAGGAGGCTCTACCACTGTGTCCTGCATGAAACCCACGGGCCCATACCCAGAGTATGATAGAGTGGCTTCCTGGGTACAATCCCAGCCCCCTAAACTCCCCCCGCCCGCCTAATGCAGACAGGGCCCGTGCGCTAAGCATAAACAATACCTTTAACAGATAACCCTAACCCTGAACGTAACACCCAACCCTATTCCTATTTCTCCCCTTAACACGTAAACCTCACCGTGCGCCTAACTTTAACCTCTTATCCTAACGTTAATGCATAACCCATTTCCTGAGAACAACCCCTATCCCATAATTCTAACCCTATCTCCTAGTGATCACTGTGGCACCTAATCCCTAACCCTAATTCCAAACCGCTAACCCTAACCGTAACCCTACCTACAACCCTAAAACTGACAGTAACCCTTACTTCTAACCCCAACGCTATGCCTAAAAAAACCCTAAAACTTGACCCTAACCCTTCACCCTAACCCCTAAGCCTTACCCTAACCCTTAACCCTAATCCTAATCCTAACCATTAAACCAAACCCTAGCTCTTAAAGCTAACCCTAAACCTTACCCTCACGACTAGACCTAACCCTGACACTAACCTAACACCTAACCCTAACCAGAACCCCTAAAGCTAACCCTGAACCCTATCCCTAACCCTAGCAGTAAACTTTAACCCTAAACCTAAGCCCAACCCGTAACGCTAATCCTATCCTTTTACCCTAAAACTAACCCCTTACCTCACCCTAACTCTAACCCCAATCCTAATTCTAACCATACCCCTTCATAAAACACTAAATCCTAACCGGTAACCCTAACACTAACCAAAAACCCTAATCACTAATCCCTAACCCTAACGCTTAACCTTTACCCTAACCGTTAACCCTCACCCTAAATCTTAACACTGACCCTAACCTTAACCTTTAACTTTAAGCCTAACCCTTAACCCTACAGTAAGGAAGACCCTTAATGCTAATGGGATCCCTTATCCCTAACCCTAACACTACAGCTAAAAATAACCCTAACCTTTGATCCTTAAACCTAACCCCTAACACTTACTTTAACCCCAAACCCTAACCCTAATCCTAAGCATTAAACCTAACCCTATCTCTTAACCCTAACGCTAGCCCGTACCCTAAGGCCTAGATCTAACCCTAAGTCTAACCTACCGCCTAATCCTAACCTTAAGCCCTAATGCTAACTCTAACCCTGAACCCTAAACCTACCGGTAACCCTTAACACTAACCCTATCCGAAAACCTTAACCCTGACCCTAACCATTACCCGCACCCAAGCATTTAACCCTGACCCTAACCCTAATCCTTAATGCTAACCCTAACACTAAACCCTAACCCTAAGCCCAACACTTATCCCTAATCCTATCCCTTAACCCTAACCCTAACCCTAATGCTACCCCTTAAACGTAACCCTAACCGTGACCAGTAAACCTAACCCGAACATCTAACACAATTCATAGCACATAACTCTAACCGTAAAACTAACCCTAACTCTAACCCTAACCCTAAACCCTATCTCTAAACCTTAACACTAAGCGTTAACTCTCACGCTAACCTTTAATCCTAACCCTAATCCTAATCTTCAACCCTAAACCTAACACTTAACCCTAACCCTGTACCAAACCCTAACCCCTCATCTTAACCCTAACCGTAAACCTCAACCCTAAACCAAAGTGTAACCGTTAAACCTAAGAGTAACCTTTAACCCTAACCCTAATCCCTAACCCTAAGCCCTCGCCCTAACACTAAACTTCATCCTTAACCCTAACCATAATCCTAACCCTAAATCAAATTCTCAGTCTTCTAGCTTTCTTATAGTTTAGAAAGCCTGCAATCCTCCCATGCCATGCGTGAAAGGAGGCTCTACCACTGCGTCCTGCATGAAACCCACGGGCTCATACCCAGAGTATGATAGAGTGGGTTCCCGGGTATAATCCCAGCCCCCGAACTCCCCCCACCCGTCCGATGCAGACAGGGCCCGTGCGCTAAGCATAAACAATACCTTTAACAGATAACCCTAACCCTGAACATAACACCCAACCCTCTTCCTATTTCTCCCCTTAACACGTAAACCTCACCGTGCGCCTAACTTTAACCTCTTATCCTAACGTTAATGCATAACCCATTTCCTGAGAACAATCCCTATCCCATAATTCTAACCCTATCTCCTAGTCATCACTGTGACACCTAATCCCTAACCCTAATTCAAAACCGCTAACCCTAACCATAACCCTACCTACAACCCTAACACTGACAGTAACCCTTACTTCTAACCCCAACGCTATGCCTAACAAAATCCTAACCCTTGACCCTAACCCTTCACCCTAACCCCTAAGCCTTACCCTAACCCTTAACCCTAATCCTAATCCTAACCATTAAACCTAACCCTAGCTCTTAAAGCTAACCCTAAACCTTACCCTCACGACGAGACCTAACCCTGACACTAACCTAACACCTAACCCTAACCAGAACCCCTAAAGCTAACCCTGAACCCTATCCCTAACCCTAACAGTAAACTTTAACGCTAAACCTAAGCCCAACCCGTAACCCTAATCCTATCCTTTTACCCTAAAACTAACCCCTAAATCTAACACCTATACCTCACCCTAACTCTAACCCCAATCCTAATTCTAACCATACCCCTTCATAAAACACTAACTCCTAACCGCTAACTCTAACACTAACCAAAAACCCTAATCACTAATCCCTAACCCTAACGCTTAACCTTTACCCTAACCGTTAACCCTCACCCTAAATCTTAACACTGACCCTAACCTTCACCTTTAACTCTAAGCCTAACCCTTAACCCTACAGTAAGGAAGACCCTTAATGCTAATGGGATCCCTTATCCCTAACCCTAACACTACAGCTAAAAATAACCCTAACCTTTGATCCTTAAACCTAACCCCTAACACTTACTTTAACCCCAAACCCTAACCCTAATCCTAAGCATTAAACCTAATCCTATCTCTTAACCCTAAGGCTAGCCCTTACCCTAACGCCTAGATCTAACCCTAAATCTAACCTACCGCCTAATCCTAACCTTAGGCCCTAATGCTAACTCTAACCCTGAACCCTAAACCTACCCGTAACCCTTAACACTAACCCTATCCGTGAACCTTAACCCTGACCCTAACCATTACACGCACCCAAGCATTTAACCCTGACCCTAACCCTAATCCTTAATGCTAACCCTAACACTAAACCCTAACCCTAAGCCCAACACTTATCCCTAATCCTATCCCTTAACCCTAACCCTAACCCTAATGCTACCCCCTAAACGTAACCCTAACCGTGACCAGTAAACCTAACCCTAACCTCTAACACAAACCATAGCACATAACTCTAACCCTAAAACTAACCCTAACCCTAACCCTAAACCCTACCTCTTAACCTTAACACTAAGCGTTAACTCTCACGCTAACCTTTAATCCTAACCCTAATCCTAATCTTCAACCCTAAACCTAACACTTAACCCTAACCCTGTACCAAACCCTAACCCCTCATCTTAACCCTAACCGTAAACCTCAACCCTAAACCAAAGTGTAACCGTTAAACCTAAGAGTAACATTTAACCCTAACCCTAATCCCTAACACTAAGCCCTCACGCTAACACTAAACTTCATCCTTAACCCTAACCAGAATCCTAACTATAAATCTAATTCTCAGACTTCTTGCTTTCTTAGAGTTTAGAAAGCCTGCTATCCTCCCATGCCATGCGTGAAAGGAGGCTCTACCACTGCGTCCTGCATGAAACCCACGGGCCCATACCCAGAGTATGATAGAGTGGGTTCCTGGGTACAATCTCAGCCCCCTAAACTCCCCCCGCCCTCCTAATGCAGACAGTGCGCGTCCACTTAGCATAAACAAAACCTTTAACAGATAACCCTAACCCTGAATGTAACACCCAACCCTGTTCCTATTTCTCCCCTTAACACGTAAACCTCACCGTGCGCCTAACTTTACCCTCTTATCCTAACGTTAATGCATAACCCATTTCCTGAGAACAACCCCTATCCCATAATTCTAACCCTATCTCCTAGTCATCACTGTGACACCTAATCCCTAACCCTAATTCTAAACCGCTAACCCTAACCGTAACCCTACCTACAACCCTAACACTGACAGTAACCCTTACTTCTAACCCCAACGCTATGCCTAACAAAAACCCTAACCCTTGACCCTAACCCTTCACCCTAACCCCTAAGCCTTACCCTAACCCTTAACCCTAATCCTAATCCTAACCATTAAACCTAACCCTAGCTCTTAAAGCTAACCCTAAACCTTACCCTCACGACTAGACCTAACCCTGACACTAACCTAACACCTAACCCTAACCAGAACCCCTAAAGCTAACCCTGAACCCTATCCCTAACCCTAGCAGTAAACTTTAACCCTAAACCTGATCCCAACCCGTAACCCTAATCCTATCCTTTTACCCTAAAACTAACCCCTAAACCTAACCCCTATACCTCACCCTAAATCTAACCCCAATCCTAATTCTAACCATACCCCTTCATAAAACACTAACTCTTAACCGCTAATCCTAACACTAACCAAAAACCCTAATCACTTATCCCTAACCCTAACGCTTAACCTTTACCCTAACCGTTAACCCTCACCCTAAATCTTAACACTGACCCTAACCTTAACCTTTAACTCTAAGCCTAACCCTTAACCCTACAGTAAGGAAGACCTTTAATGCTAATGGGATCCCTTATCCCTAACCTTAACACTACAGCTAAAAATAACCCTAACCTTTGATCCTTAAACCTAACCCCTAACACTTACTTTAACCCCAAACCCTAACCCTAATCCTAAGCATTAAACCTAAACCTATCTCTTAACCCTAACGCTAACCCTTACCCTAACGCCTAGATCTAACCCTAAGTCTAACCTACCGCCTAATCCTAACCTTAAGCCCTAATGCTAACTCTAACCCTGAACCCTAAACCTGCCCGTAACCCTTAACACTAACCCTATCCGTGAACCTTAACCCTGACCCTAACCATTACCCGCACCCAAGCATTTAACCCTGACCCTAACCCTAATCCTTAATGCTAACCCTAACACTAAACCCTAACCCTAAGCCCAACACTTATCCCTAATCCTATCCCTTAACCCTAAGCCTAACCCTAATGCTACCCCCTAAACGTAACCCTAACCGTGACCAGTAAACCTAACCCTAACCTCTAACACAAACCATAGCACATAACTCTAACCCTAAAACTAACCCCAACCCTAACCATAAACTCTAACACTTAACCTTAACCCTAAGCGTTAACTCTCACGCTAACCTTTAATCCTAACCCTAATCCTAATCTTCAACCATAAACCTAACACTTAACCCTAACCCTGTACCAAACCCTAACCCCTCATCTTAACCCTAAACGTAAACCTCAACCCTAAACCAAAGTCTAACCGTTAAACCTAAGTGTAACCTTTAACCATAACCCTAATCCCTAACCCTAAGCCCTCACCCTAACACTAAACATCATCCTTAACCCTAACCAGAATCGTAACCCTAAATCTAATTCTCAGACTTCTTGCTTTCTTAGAGTTTAGAAAGCCTGCAATCCTCCCATGCCATGCGTGAAAGGAGGCTCTACCACTGTGTCCTGCATGAAACCCACGGGCCCATACCCAGAGTATGATAGAGTGGGTTCCCGGGTACAATCCCAGCCCCCTAAACTCCCCCCGCCCGCCTAATGCAGACAGGGCCCTTGCGCTAGGCATAAACAATACCTTTAACAGATAACCCTAACCCTGAACATAACACCCAACCCTGTTCCTATTTCTCCCCTTAACACGTAAACCTCACCGTGCGCCTAACTTTAACCTCTTATCCTAACGTTAATGCATAACCCATTTCCTGAGAACAACCCCTATCCCATAATTCTAACCCTATCTCCTAGTCATCACTGTGACACCTAATCCCTAACCCTAATTCTAAACCGCTAACCCTAACCATAACCCTACCTACAACCCTAACACTGACAATAACCCTTACTTCTAACCCCAACGCTATGCCTAACAAAAACCCTAACCCTTGACCCTAACCCTTCACCCTAACCCCTAAGCCTTACCCTAACCCTTAACCCTAATCCTAATCCTAACCATTAAACCTAACCCTAGCTCTTAAAGCTAACCCTAAACCTTACCCTCACGACTAGACCTAACCCTGACACTAACCTAACACTTAACCCTAACCAGAACCCCTAAAGCTAACCCTGAACCCTATCCCTAACCCTAGCAGTAAACTTTAACCCTAAACCTAAGCCCAACCCGTAACCCTAATCCTATCCTTTTACCCTAAAACTAACCCCTAAACCTAACCCCTATACCTCACCCTAACTCTAACCCCAATCCTAATTCTAATCATACCCCTTCATAAAACACTAACTCCTAACCGCTAACCCTAACACTAACCAAAAACCCTAATCACTAATCCCTAACCCTGACGCTTAACCTTTACTCTAACTGTTAACCCTCACCCTAAATCTTAACACTGACCCTAACCTTAACCTTTAATTCTAAGCCTAACCCTTAACCCTACAGTAAGGAAGACCCTTAATGCTAATGGGATCCCTTATCCCTAACCCTAACACTACAGCTAAAAATAACCCTAACCTTGGATCCTTAAACCTAACCCCTAACACTTATTTTAACCCCAAACCCTAACCCTAATCCTAAGCATTAAACCTAACCCTATCTCTTAACCCTAACGCTAGCCCTTACCCTAACGCCTAGATCTAACCCTAAATCTAACCTACCGCGTAATGCTAAACTTAAGCCCTAATGCTAACACTAACCCTGAAACCTAAACCTACCCGTAACCCTTAACACTAACCCTATCCGTGAACCTTAACCCTGACCCTAACCATTACCCGCACCCAAGCATTTAACCCTGATTCTAACCCTAAACTTTAATGATAAACCTAACACTAAACCCTAACCCTAAGCCCAACACTTAACCCTAATCCTATCCCTTAACCCTAACCCTAACCCTAATGCTACCTCCTAAACGTAACCCTAACCATGACCAGTAAACCTAACACTAACCTCTAACACAAACCATAGCACTTAACTCTAACCCTAAAACTAACCCTTACCCTAACCCTAAACCCTAACTCTTAACCTTAACCCTAAGCGTTAACTCTCACGCTAACCTTTAATCCTAACCCTAATCCTAATCTTCAACCCTAAACCTAACACTTAACCCTAATCCTGTACCAAACCCTAACCCCTCATCTTAACCCTAACCGTAAACCTCAACCCTAAATTAAAGTGTAACCGTTAAAACTAAGAGTAACCTTTAACCCTAACCCTAATCCCTAACCCTAAGCCCTCACACTAACACTAAACTTCATCCTTAACCCTATCCAGTATCCTAACCCTAAATCTAATTCTCAGACTTCTTGCTTTCTTACAGTTTAGAAAGCCTGCAATCCTCCCATGCCCTGCGTGAAAGGAGGCTCTACCACTGTGTCCTGCATGAAACCCACGGGCCCATACCCAGAGTATGATAGAGTGGGTTCCCGGGTACAATCCCAGCCCCCTAAACTCCCCCCGCCCGCCTAATGCAGACAGGGCCCGTGCGCTAAGCATAAACAATACCTTTAACAGATAACCCTAACCCTGAACATAACACCCAACCCTGTTCCTATTTCTCCCCTTAACACGTAAACCTCACCGTGCGCCTAACTTTACCCTCTTATCCTAACGTTAATGCATAACCCATTTCCTGAGAACAACCCCTATCCCATAATTCTAACCCTATCTCCTAGTCATCACTGTGACACCTAATCCCTAACCCTAATTCTAAACCGCTAACCCTAACCCTAACCCTACCTACAACCCTAACACTGACAGTAACCCTTATTTCTAACCCCAACGCTATGCCTAACAAAAACCCTAACCCTTGACCCTAACCCTTCACCCTAACCCCTAAGCCTTACCCTAACCCTTAACCCTAATCCTAATCCTAACCATTAAACCTAACCCTAGCTCTTAAAGCTAACCCTAAACCTTACCCTCACGACTAGACCTAACCCTGACACTAACCTAACACTTAACCCTAACCAGAACCCCTAAAGCTAACCCTGAACCCTATCCCTAACCCTAGCAGTAAACTTTAACCCTAAACCTAAGCCCAACCCGTAACCCTAATCCTATCCTTTTACCCTAAAACTAACCCCTAAACCTAACCCCTATACCTCACCCTAACTCTAACCCCAATCCTAATTCTAACCATACCCCTTCATAAAACACTAACTCCTAACCGCTAACACTAACACTAACCAAAAACCCTAATCACTAATCCCTAACCCTAACGCTTAACCTTTACCCTAACCGTTAACCCTCACCCTAAATCTTAACACTGACCCTAACCTTAACCTTTAACTCTAAGCCTAACCCTTAACCCTACAGTAAGGAATACCCTTAATGCTAATGGGATCCCTTATCCCTAACCCTAACACTACAGCTAAAAATAACCCTAACCTTGGATCCTTAAACCTAACCCCTAACACTTACTTTAACCCCAAACCCTAAACCTAATCCTAAGCATTAAACCTAACCCTATCTCTTAACCCTAACGCTAGCCCTTACCCTAACGCCTAGATCTAACCCTAAATCTAACCTACCGCCTAATCCTAACCTTAAGCCTTAATGCTAACACTAACCCTGAACCCTAAACCTACCCGTAACCCTTAACACTAACCCTATCCGTGGACCTTCACCCTGACCCTAACCATTACCCCCACCAAGGCATTTAACCCTGACCCTAACCCTAATCCTTAATGCTAACCCAAACACTAAACCCTAACCCTAAGCCCAACACTTAACCCTAATCCTATCCCTTAACCCTAACCCTAACCCTAATGCTAACCCCTAAACGTAACCCTAACCGTGACCAGGAAATCTAATCCTAACCTCTAACACAAACCATAGCACCTAACTCTAACCCTAAAACTAACCCTAACCCTAACTCTAAACCCTAACTCTTAACCTTAACCCTAAGCGTTAACTCTCACGCTAACCTTTAATCCTAACCCTAATCCTAATCTTCAACCCTAAACCTAACACTTAACCCTCACCCTGTACCAAACCCTAACCCCTCATCTTAACCCTAACCGTAAACCTCAACCCTAAGCCAAAGTGTAACCATTAAACCTAAGAGTAACCTTTAACCCTAACCCTAATCCCTAACCCTAAGCCCTCACACTAACACTAAACTTCATCCTTAACCCTAACCAGAATCCTAACCCTAAATCTAATTCTCAGACTTCTTGCTTTCTTAGAGTTTAGGAAGCCTGCAATCGTCCCATGCCATGCTTGAAAGGAGGCTCTACCACTGTGTCCCGCATGAAACCCATGGGACCATACCCAGAGTATGATAGAGTGGGTTCCCGGGTACAATCCCAGCCCCCTAAAGTCCCCCCGCCCGCCTAATGCAGACAGGGCCCGGGCGCTAAGCATAAACAATACCTTTAACAGATAACCCTAACCCTGAACATAACACCCAACCCTGTTTCTATTTCTCCCCTTAACACGTAAACCTCACCATGCACCTAACTTTAACCTCTTATCGTAACGTTAATGCATAACCCATTTTCTGAGAACAACCCCTATCCCATAATTCTAACCCTATCTCCTAGTCATCACTGTGACACCTAATCCCTAACCCTAATTCTAAACCGCTAACCCTAACCCTAACCCTACCT
Organism: Eulemur rufifrons; assembly: GCF_041146395.1. Lineage (NCBI taxonomy): Eukaryota > Metazoa > Chordata > Mammalia > Primates > Lemuridae > Eulemur > Eulemur rufifrons. The sequence goes on from NW_027182813.1 coordinate 1,922,645, forward strand.
ACAACCCTAACACTGACAGTAACCCTTACTTCTAACCCCAACGCTATGCCTAACAAAAACCCTAACCCTTGACCCTAACCCTTCACCCTAACCCCTAAGCCTTACCCTAACCCTTAACCCTAATCCTAATCCTAACCATTAAACCTAACCCTAGCTCTTAAAGCTAACCCTAAACCTTACTCTCACGACTAGACCTAACCCTGACACTAACCTAACACCTAATCCTAACCAGAACCCCTAAAGCTAACCCTGAAACCTATCCCTAACCCTAGCAGTAAACTTTAACCCTAAACCTAAGCCCAACCCGTAACCCTAATCCTATCGTTTTACCCTAAAACTAACCCCTAAACCTAACCCCTATACCTCACCCTAACTCTAACCCCAATCCTAATTCTAACCATACCCCTTCATAAAACACTAACTCCTAACCGCTAACCCTAACACTAACCAAAAACCATAATCACTAATCCCTAACTCTAATGCTTAACCTTTACCCTAACCGTTAACCCTCACCCTAAATCTTAACACTGACCCTAACCTTAACCTTTAACTCTAAGCCTAACCCTTAACCCTACAGTAAAGAATACCCTTAATGCTAATGGGATTCGTTATCCCTAACCCTAACACTACAGCTAAAAATAACCCTAACCTTTGATCCTTAAACCTAACCCCTAACACTTACTTTAACCCCAAACCCTAACCCTAATCCTAAGCATTAAACCTAACCCTATCTCTTAACCCTAACGCTAGCCCTTACCCTAACGCCTAGATCTAACCCTAAATCTAACCTACCGCCTAATCCTAACCTTAAACCCTAATGCTAACTCTAACCCTGAACCCTAAACCTACCCGTAACCCTTAACACTAACCCTATCCATGAACCTTAATCCTGACCCTAACCATTACCCGCACCCAAGCATTTAACACTGACCCTAACCCTAATCCTTAATGCTAACCCTAGCACTAAACCCTAACCCTAAGCCCAACACTTATCCCTAATCCTATCCCTTAACCCTAAGCCTAACCCTAATGCTACCCCCTAAACGTAACCCTAACCGTGACCACTAAACCTAACCCTAACCTCTAACACAAACCGTAGCACATAACTCTAACCCTAAAACTAACCCTAACCCTAAACCTAACCCTAAACCCTAACTCTTAACCTTAACCCTAAGCGTTAACTCTTACGCTAACCTTTAATCCTAACCCTAATCCTAATATTCAACCCTAAACCTAACACTTAACACTAACCCTGTACCAAACCCTAACCCCTCATCTTAACCCTAACCGTAAACCTCAACCCTAAACCAAAGTGTAACCGTTACACCTAAGAGTAACCTTTAACCCTAACCCTATTCCCTAACCCTAAGCCCTCACCCTAACACTAAACTTCATCCTTAACCCTAACCAGAATCCTAACCCTAAATCTAATTCTCAGACTTCTTGCTTTCTTAGAGTTTAGAAAGCCTGCAATCATCCTGTGCCATGCGTGAAAGGAGGCTCTACCACTGTGTCCTGCATGAAACCCATGGGCCCATACCCATAGTAGGATAGAGTGGGTTCCCGGGTACAATCCCAGCCCCCTAAACTCCCCCCGCCCGCCTAATGCAGACAGGGCCCGTGCGCTAAGCATAAACAATACCTTTAACAGATAACCATAACCCTGAACATAACACCCAACCCTGTTCCTATTTCTTCCCTTAACACGTAAACCTCACCGTGCGCCTAACTTTAACCTCTTATCCTAACGTTAATGCATAACCCATTTCCTGAGAACATCCCCTATCCCATAATTCTAACCCTATCTCCTAGTCATCACTGTGACACCTAATCCCTAACCCTAATTCTAAACCGCTAACCCTAACCCTAACCCTACCTACAACCCTAACTCTGACAGTAACCCTTACTTCTAACCCCAACGCTATGCCTAACAAAAACCCTAACCCTTGACCCTAACCCTTCACCCTAACCCCTAAGCCTTACCCTAACCCTTAAACCTAATCCTAATCCTAACCGTTAAACCTAACCCTAGCTCTTAAAGCTAACCCTAAACCTTACCCTCACGACTAGACCTAACGCTGACACTAACCTAACACCTAACCCTAACCAGAACCCCTAAAGCTAACCCTGAACCCTATCCCTAACCCTAGCAGTAAACTTTAACCCTAAACCTAAGCCCAACCCGTAACCCTAATCCTATCCTTTTACCCTAAAACTAACCCCTAAACCTAACCCCTATACCTCACCCTAACTCTAACCCCAATCCTAATTCTAACCATACCCCTTCATGAAACACTAACTCCTAACCGCTAACCCTAACACTAACCAAAAACCCTAATCACTAATCCCTAACCCTAACGCTTAACCTTTACCCTAACCGTTAACCCTCACCCTAAATCTTAACACTGACCCTAACCTTAACCTTTAACTCTAAGCCTAACCCTTAACCCTACAGAAAGGAAGACCCTTAATGCTAATGGGATCCCTTATCCCTAACCCTAACACTACAGCGAAAAGTAACCCTAACCTTGGATCCTTAAACCTAACCCCTAACACTTACTTTAACCCCAAACCCTAACCCTAATCCTAAGCATTAAACCTAACCCTATCTCTTAACCCTAACGCTAGCCCTTACCCTAACGCCTAGATCTAACCCTAAATCTAACCTACCGCCTAATCCTAACCTTAAGCCCTAATGCTAACACTAACCCTGAACCCTAAACCTACCCGTAACCCTGAACACTAACCCTATCCGTGAACCTTAACCCTGACCCTAACCATTACCCGCACCCAAGCATTTAAACCTGACCCTAACCCTAATCCTTAATGCTAACCCTAACACTAAACCCTAACCCTAAGCCCAACACTTATCCCTAATCCTATCCCTTAACCCTAACCCTAACCCTAATGCTACCCTCTAAATGTAACCCTACCGTGACCAGTAAACCTAACCCTAACCTCTAACACAAACAATAGCACATAACTCTAACCCTAAAACTAACCCTAACCCTAACCCTAACCCTAAACCCTAACTCTTAACCTTAACACTAAGCGTTAACTCTCACGCTAATCTTTAATCCTAACCCGAATCCTAATCTTCAACCCTAAACCTAACACTTAACCCTAACCCTGTACCAAACCCTAACCCCTCATCTTAACCCTAACCGTAAACCTCAACCCTAAACCAAAGTGTAACCATTAAACCTAAGAGTAACCTTTAACCCTTACCCTATTCCCTAACCCTAAGCCCTCACCCTAACACTAAACTTCATCCTTAACCCTAACCAGAATCCTAACCCTAAATCTAATTCTCAGACTTCTTGCTTTCTTAGAGTTTAGAAAGCCTGCAATCCTCCCGTGCCATGCGTGAAAGGAAGCTCTACCACTGTGTCCTGCATGAAACCCACGGGCCCATACCCAGAGTATGATAGAGTGGGTTCCCGGGTACAATCCCAGCCCCCTAAACTCCCCCCGCCCGTCAAATCAGATAGGGCCCGTGCGCTAAGCATAAACAATACCTTTAACAGATAACCCTAACCCTGAACATAACACCCAACCCTGTTCCTATTTCTCCCCTTAACACGTAAACCTCACAGTGCGCCTAACTTTAACCTCTTATCCTAACGTTAATGCATAACCCATTTCCTGAGAACAACCCCTATCCCATAATTCTAACCCTATCTCCTAGTCATCACTGTGACACCTAATCCCTAACCCTCATTCTAAACCGCTAACCCTAACCGGAACCCTACCTACAACCCTAACACTGACAGTAACCCTTACTTCTAACCCCAACTCTATGCCTAACAAAAACCCTAACCCTTGACCCTAACCCTTCACCCTAACCCCTAAGCCTTACCCTAACCCTTAACCCTCATCCTAATCCTAACCATTAAACCTAACCCTAGCTCTTAAAGCTAACCCTAAAACTTACCCTCACGACTAGACCTAACCCTGACACTAACCTAACACCTAACCCTAACCAGAACCCCTAAAGCTAACCCTGAACCCTATCCCTAACCCTAGCAGTAAACTTTAACCCTAAACCTAAGCCCAACCCGTAACCCTAATCCTATCCTTTTACTCTAAAAGTAACCCCTAAACGTAACCCCTATACCTCACCCTAACTCTAACCCCAATCCTAATTCTAACCATACCCCTTCATAAAACACTAACTTCTAACCGCTAACCCTAACACTAACCAAAAACCCTAATCACTAATCCCTCACCCTAACGCTTAACCTTTACCCTAACCGTTAACCCTCACCCGAAATCTTAACCTTTAACTCTAAGCCTAACCCTTAACCCTACAGTAAGGAAGACCCTTAATGCTAATGGGATCCCTTATCCCTAACCCTAACACTACAGCTAAAAATAACCCTAACCTTTAATCCTTAAACCTAAACCCTAACACTTACTTTAACCCCAAACCCTAACCCTAATCCTAAGCATTAAACCTAACCCTATCTCTTAACCTTAACGCTAGCCCTTACCCTAACGCCTAGATCTAACCCTAAATCTAACCTACCGCCTAATCCTAACCTTAAGCCCTAATGCTAAGACTAACCCTGAACCCTAAACCTACCTGTAACCCTTAACACTAACCCTATCCGTGAACCTTAACCCTGACCCTAACCATTACCCGCACCCAAGCATTTAACCCTGACCCTAACCCTAATCCTTAATGATAACCCTAACACTAAACCCTAACCCTAAGCCCAACACTTAACCCTAATCCTATCCCTTAACCCTAACCCTAACCCTAATGCTACCCCCTAAACGTAACCCTAACCGTGACCAGTAAACCTAACCCTAACCTCTAACACAAACCATAGCACATAACTCTACCCGTAAAACTAACCCTAGCCCTAGCCCTAAACGCTAAATCTTAACCTTAACCCTAAGCGTTAACTCTCACGCTAACCTTTAATCCTAACCCTAATCCTAATCTTCAACCCTAAACCTAACACTTAACCCTAACCCTGCACCAAACCCTAACCCTTCATCTTAACCCTAACCGTAAACCTCAACCCTAAACCAAAGTGTAACCGTTAAACCTAAGAGTATCCTTTAACCCTAACCCTAATCCCTAACCCTAAGCCCTCACCCTAACACTAAACTTCATCCTTAACCCTAACCAGAATCCTAACCCTAAATCTAATTCTCAGACTTCTTGCTTTCTTAGAGTTTAGGAAGCCTGCAATCGTCCCATGCCATGCGTGAAAGGAGGCTCTACCACTGTGTCCCGCTTTAAACCCATGGGACCGTACCCAGAGTATGATAGAGTGGGTTCCCGGGTACAATCCCAGCCCCCTAAACTCCCCCCGCCCGCCTAATGCAGACAGGGCCCGAGCGCTAAGCATAAACAATACCTTTAACAGATAACCCTAACCCTGAACATAACACCCAACCCTGTTCCTATTTCTCCCATTAACACGTAAACCTCACCGTGCGCCTAACTTTAACCTCTTATCCTAACGTTAATGCATAACCCATTTCCTGAGAACAACCCCTATCCCATAATTCTAACCCTATCTCCTAGTCATCACTGTGACACCTAATCCCTAACCCTAATTCTAAACCGCTAACCCTAACCGTAACCCTACCTACAACCCTAACACTGACAGTAACCCTTACTTCTAACCCCAACGCTATGCCTAACAAAAACCCTAACCCTTGACCCTAACCCTTCACCCTAACCCCTAAGCCTTACCCTAACCCTTAACCCTAATCCTAATCCTGACCATTAAACCTAACCCTAGCTCTTAAAGCTAACCCTAAACCTTACCCTCACGACTAGACCTAACCCTGACACTAACCTAACACCTAACCCTAACCAGAACTCCTAAAGCTAACCCTGAACCCTATCCCTAACCCTAGCAGTAAACTTTAACCCTAAACCTAAGCCCAACCGTAACCCTAATCCTATCCTTTTACCCTAAAACTAACCCCTAACCCTAACCCCTATACCTCACCCTAACTCTAACCCCAATCCTAATTCTAACCATACCCCTTCATAAAACACTAACTCCTAACCGCTAACCCGAACACTAACCAAGAACCCTAATCACTAATCCCTAACCGTAACGCTTAACCTTTACCCTAACCGTTAACCCTCACCCTAAATCTTAACACTGACCCTAACCTTAACCTTTAACTCTAAGCCTAACCCTTAACCCTACAGTAAGGAAGACCCTTAATGCTAATGGGATCCCTTATCCCTAACCCTAACACTATAGCTAAAAATAACCCTAACCTTGGATCCTTAAACCTAACCCCTAACACTTTCTTTAACCCCAAACCCTAACCCTAATCCTAAGCATTAAACCTAACCCCATCTCTTAACCCTAACGCTAGCCCTTACCCTAACGCCTAGATCTAACCCTAAATCTAACCTACCGCCTAATCCTAACCTTAAGCCCTAATGCTAACACTAACCCTGAACCCTAAACCTACGCGTAACACTTAACACTAACCGTATCCGTGAACCTTAACCCTGACCCTAACCATTACCCGCAACCAAGCATTTAACCCTGACCCTAACCCTAATCCTTAATGATAAACCTAACACTAAACCCTAACCCTAAGCCCAACACTTATCCCTAATCCTATCCCTTAACCCTAACCCTAACCCTAATGCTACCCCCTAAACGTAACCCTAACCGTGACCAGTAAACCTAACCCTAACCTCTAACACAAACCATAGCACATAACTCTAACCCTAAAACTAACCCTAACCCTAACCCTAACCCTAAACCCTAACTCTTAACCTTAACACTAAGCGTTAACTCTCACGCTAACCTTTAATCCTAACCCTAATCCATTTCTTCAACCCTAAACCTAACACTTAACCCTAACCCTGTACCAAACCCTAACCCCTCATCTTAACCCTAATCGTAAACCTCAACCCTAAACCAAAGTGTAACCGTTAAACCTAAGAGTAACCTTTAACCCTAACCCTAATCCCTAACCCTAAGCCCTCACCCTAACACTAAACTTCATCCTTAACCCTAACCATAATCCTAAGCCTAAATCTAATTCTCAGACTTCTTGCTTTCTTAGAGTTTAGAAAGCCTGCAATCCTCCCATGCCATGCGTGAAAGGAGGCTCTACCAGGCTCCCTCGACGGCCTCCTCCCCTGGTCCACAGACCTTATATAGGGTCCCCACCCACGTCTAAATATTGACTACTTCTCCAGAAGCGAGAGTGTGGAGCCTGGTCCCCGGGGACATTTTGCCAAGGCAGACTTTAGCCTGTGGGAGTTGTGGCAAATGGGGCGCTGAGCGAGCGAGGGCAGCATCCACTCCCCACAACTAGTATTTTTCCTGCAGATAGAGACTGAAACCACCCCTATAGAGGAAGAACCAAAGGGAAACAAACAAACAAAGAGAATTTTGGCCCACTACTAGTGTGGACCCTGCCTGCCCTCTGAAAGACTACAACACAGTGTCCTAACTCACCAAAGCAGTCTTGGATCACTCCAATCCTCTAGGATTGGACCCATCAGAAGCAGTCCCCCAACTGAAATAGAAAAATTTCTAAACAATTCACAACAGTCTTCCCCTCTTGCCAAAGGAAGCAATATACCTAGACTACCCCACAGCCTAAGAATAGAGCACAGAGAGTGCTGTTAACCAGACTAAATCTATAAGTAAAGATCCAACGATTAATCTAGATGGGAAGGGCCCAGAGAAAAAACACAGGAAGCACAAAGAATCAAACAGAAAGCTCACCCCCAAAGAGAAATACCGGCTCTCAACCATTTGACACAAACCAGACTCAAAACACCAACATGTCACTGGAAGAATTCCAATTATGGATCATAAACAAGCTAAATAATATACAAGAATCAATGGACAGACAACACAAGGAAAATGCAAAAAAAATTCAGGATTTGGAGGAAAAATTCACTAAAGAAATTGAAATATTGAAGAAAAACCAAACTGAACTCCTAGAAATGAAGAATTCACTCAGAGAGCTACAAAACACTATGGAAAGTCTCAAAAGCAGGGTAGATCAAACAGAGGAAAGAATTTCAGAAATTGAAGATAACTTCTTTCAACTAAATAAGTCAGTCACAGAGATAGATCAAAAAAGTAAGAGAAATGATCTGAGTCTTCAAGAAATGTGGGATTATGTGAAGAAACCTAACTTGAGAGTTATTGGCATCCCTGAGGGTGAAGAAGACAATAAGCAAGGGTTGGACAAGCTATTTGAAGACATAATCGAGGAAAATTTTCCAGCCCTTGCCAATACTCTAGACATACAGATTCAAGAAGCTCAAAGGACCCCTGGGAGATTCATAGCAAATAGGAAAACACCACGCCACGTAGTCATCAGGCTGACCAAAATATCCACTAAAGAGTCCCTTCTCCGAGCTGTAAGGAGAAAGAAACAGGTAACTTACAAAGGAAAACCCATCAGAATTACGCCAGATTTCTCAGCTGAAACCTTACAAGCAAGAAGAGGTTGGGGCCCCATTTTCACGCTTCTGAAACAGAATAATGCCCAGCCTAGAATCTTGTACCCAGCTAAGCTAAGTTTTCTATACGAAGGAGAAATCAAGACATTCTCAGATAAACAAAGGTTGAGGGAATTCACCAAGACAAGACCAGCCCTGCAAGAAGTACTCAAAAGAGAGTTACACACGGACCAGCACAAGAAAGATCCACGAATGTAAAACTACTCAAGAGCTAAAGATCAAATTCCAGATACCACAATGGCTCAGGAGAGAAAACATTGCAATGAAGTTCTACCCAACAAGCTGAACAAAAAACCGTCTCACTTATCAGTTTTCTCAATAAATGTGAATGGCTTGAATTCCCCGCTCAAGAGACATAGACTGTCCCAATGGATAAAAAAGCACAAGCCAAGTATCTGCTGTCTCCAAGAAACCCACCTAACGAGCAAAGATGCATTTAGACTGAAAGTAAAAGGATGGAAATCGGTATTTCAAGCAAACGGTAACGAAAAGAAAGCTGGTGTGGCAATCTTAATTTCCAATAACTTAGCTTTCAAACCAACAAAAATAATAAAAGACAAAAATGGCTACTACATACTGGTCAAGGGCACAATTCAACAAGAAGCCATGACTATACTCAATATATATGCACCCAACCTAGGTGCACCTAGATTCATAAAGCAAACCCTACTAGATCTGAACCAGATGATAGATAATAATACTGTAATAGCTGGAGACTTTAACACCCCACTGACAGTACAGGACAGATCCTCTAAACAGAAAATAAACAAAGACATAATGGACCTAAATAGAATGCTAGAACAAATGGGCATGGCTGACATCTATAGGACATTCTACCCAAAGTCCACAGAATATACATTCTTCTCATCAGCTCACGGGACATTCTCTAAGATTGACCATGTCCTAGGACATAAATCATGTCTTAAAAAATTCAAAAAAATAGAAATTATACCATGCATCTTCTCAGATCACAGCGGAATAAAAGTAACAATGATCACAAACAGAAACCCTCACTCTTACTCAAAGTCATGGAAGCTAAATAACCTTCTCCTGAATAATTATTCTATAAAAGAAGAAATCAAGATGGAAATCAAAAATTTCTTTGAATTAAATGACAATGGAGATACAACTTATCAAAATCTATGGGATGCAGCTAAAGCAGTCCTGAGAGGAAAATTCATATCCATAAATGCCTATATCAAAAAGACAGAAAACATACAAATAGACAACCTAACGAATAGACTCAAAGAGCTGGAGAAAGAAGAACAGAACGATCCCAAACCCAGCAGAAGGCGAGAAATTACTAAGATCAAATCAGAACTAAATGAAAAGGACAACAAAGAAACTATAAGGGAAATTAATAAAACAAAAAGTTGGTTCTTTGAAAAGATAAACAAAATAGACACACCTCTGGCTAGACTAACCAAGAGCACAAAAGTAAAATCTCTAATAACCTCCATTAGGAACATGAAAGGAGAAATCACAACCGATGCTACAGAGATACAAGATATCATCTATGAATTCTACAAAAATCTTTATGCACACAAACTGGGAGAACGTGGAGGAAATGGACAAATTTTTAGAGACACATAGTCTTCCCAGGCTCAACCAGGAAGAAATAGAGTACCTGAACAGACCAATATCAAGAACTGAAATCGAAACAGCAATAAAAAACCTTCCCAAAAAGAAAAGCCCTGGTCCAGATGGGTTCACACCTGAATTTTACCATACATACAAAGAAGAACTGGTGCCCATCCTACATAAACTATTCTCCAATATTGAGAAGGATGGAGTTCTCCCCAACACGTTCTACCAAGCCAATATAACATTAATACCAAAGCCTGGAAAGGACTCAACAAAAATAGAGAACTACAGACCAATTTCCCTCATGAATATAGATGCAAAAATTTTCAATAAAATACTAGCAAATCGAATCCAAGTACTTATCAAAAAAGTAATCCACCACGACCAAGTGGGCTTCATCCCCGAGATGCAGGGGTGGTTCAACATACGTAAATCTATAAATGTAATTCACCACATAAATAGAAGCAAAAACAAAAACCATATGATACTCTCATTAGATGCAGAAAAAGCATTTGACAAAATTCAACACCCTTTTATGATAAAAACGCTTAACAAAATAGGCATTGATGGAACCTACCTAAAAATGATACAAGCCATATATGACAAACCCACAGCCAACATCATACTGAATGGGGAAAAACTGAAAGCACTCCCACTTAGAACTGGAACCAGACAGGGCTGCCCATTGTCTCCATTACTTTTCAACATAGTATTGGAAGTCCTTGCGAGAGCTATCAGGCAAGAGAGCAGAATCAAGGGAGTCCAAATAGGGAAGGAAGAGATCAAACTCTCACTTTTTGCTGATGATATGATGTTATATCTGGAAAACCCCCAGGATTCAACCAAGAGACTCCTGGAATTGATTAACGAATACAGCAAAGTCTCAGGCTACAAAATTAATATACACAAATCAGAGGCATTTATATATGCCAATAACAGTCAATCGGAAAACCAAATTAAAGACTCAATACCCTTCAAAATAGCAACAAAGAAAATAAAATATCTAGGTATATATCTAACTAAAGAGGTAAAGGACCTCTATAAGGAAAACTATGAAACACTGAGAAAAGAAATAGCAGAACTTGCAAATAGATGGAAAAATATACCATGCTCGTGGATCGGAAGAATCAACATTGTTAAAATGTCTATACTACCCAAAGTGATCTACAAATTCAATGCAATCCCTATTAAATTACCAACATCATTCTTTACAGACATAGAGAAAATAATTATACACTTTGTATGGAATCAAAGAAGACCCCGTATAGCAAAAGCAATTTTAAGCAATAAAAACAAAATGGGAGGTATTAATTTGCCAGACCTCAAACTATACTACAAGGCCGTGGTTCTTAAAACAGCCTGGTATTGGCACAAGTGCAGGGACACAGACCAGTGGAACACAACAGAAAATCCAAATATAGAACCATCCTCATATAGTCACCTAATTTTTGACAAAGCGGGAAAGAATATACTCCGGGGACAAGAATCCCTATTCAACAAATGGTGCTGGGAGAATTGGTTAGCCACTTGCAGAAGACTGAAACAGGACCCACAGCTTTCACCTCTCACAAAAATCAAATCACGGTGGATAACAGACTTAAACCTTAGGCGTGATACAATCAGAATTCTAGAAGAAAATGTAGGAAAGACTCTTACAGACATTGGCCTAGGCAGAGAATTTATGAAGAAGACCCCCAAGGCAATCACAGCAGCAACAAAAATAAATGAATGGGACATGATTAAACTAAAAAGCTTCTGCACAGCCAAAGAAACAGTCCAGAGAATAAACAGATCACCTACAGAATGGGAAAAAATTTTTGCATACTACACATCAGATAAAGGACTGATAACAAGAATCTATTTAGAACTCAGGAAAATCAGCAAGAAAAAATCAAGCAACCCTATCAAAAAGTGGGCAAAGGACATGAATAGAAATTTTTCAAAAGAAGATATAAAAATGGCTAACAAACATATGAAAAAGTGTTCAACATCTCTAATCATCAGGGAAATGCAAATCAAAACCACAATGAGATATCACTTAACCCCAGTGAGAATGGCCTTTATCAAAAAAACCCAAAACAACACATGTTGGCGTGGGTGTGGAGAGACAGGAACACTAATACACTGCTGGTGGGACTGCAAACTAGTGCAACCCCTGTGGAAAGCATTATGGAGGTATCTTAAACAGATTCAAGTAGACCTGCCATTTGACCCAGCAATCCCATTACTGGGCATATACCCAAAGGAAAAAAGGTCATTCTGTAACAAAGGCACGTGTACCCAAATGTTTATAGCAGCACAATTCACAATAGCAAAGATGTGGAAACAACCCAAATGCCCATCAATACATGATTGGATTAGTAAACTGTGGTATATGTATACCATGGAATATTACTCAGCTATAAGGAATGATGAAGATACGACATCTCTATGGTTCTCCTGGAGAGAGTTGGAACCCATTATATTAAGTGAAGTATCCCAAGAATGGAAAAACAAGCATCACATGTACTCACCAGAAAATTGGTTTCCCTGATCATCACCTAAATACAAATCTGGGAATGACACCAATTGGACATCAGACTGAGGTGGGGGGTGGGGGAGGGGATGGGGGTATGCCTACACAATGAGTGCATTGCACACCGTTTGGGGAGTGGTAAAACTTGAAGGTGCTGACTCGGGAAAGGGGGGGTGGGAAAAAAATATGAAATTATTGTTTTTAACTTGCACTGTTCACTTAATAATTTATCATGAATATTTCCCATATTATTTCATATCATTGTACAAGAAATAATGTATACATTATGAGGACATACTGTATCTAACAAGATATACTGTTAGACTCTTTGATTCTGTAAAACTAAATTGAAAAAAAAAAAATAAAGTAAACTGTGACGACAGCATCTAGGTTACTGAGAAGTTTCAAAAAGTCTTTGGAGATTACAGAAAGTAAATAAAATTTATAACAAAAAAAAAAAAAAAAAAAAAAAAAAGAAAGGAGGCTCTACCACTGTGTCCTGCATGAAACCCATGGGCCCATACCCAGAGTATGATAGAGTGGGTTCCCGGGTACAATCCCAGCCCCCTAAACTCCCCCCGCCCGCCTAATGCAGACAGGGCCCGTGCGCTAAGCATAAACAATACCTTTAACAGATAACCCTAACCCTGAACATAACACCCAACCCTGTTCCTATTTCTCCCCTTAACACGTAAACCTCACCGTGCGCCTAACTTTAACCTCTTATCCTAACGTTAATGCATAACCCATTTCCTGAGAACAACCCCTATCCCATAATTCTAACCCTATCTCCTAGTCATCACTGTGACACCTAATCCCTAACCCTAATTCTAAACCGCTAACCCTAACCGTAACCCTACCTACAACCCTAACACTGACAGTAACCCTTACTTCTAACCCCAACGCTATGCCTAACAAAAACCCTAACCCTTGACCCTAACCCTTCACCCTAACCCCTAAGCCTTACCCTAACCCTTAACCCTAATCCTAATTCTAACCATTAAACCTAACCCTAGCTCTTAAAGCTAACCCTAAACCTTACCCTCACGACTAGACCTAACCCTGACACTAACCTAACACCTAACCCTAACCAGAACCCCTAAAGCTAACCCTGAACCCTATCCCTAACCCCAGCAGTAAACTTTAACCCTAAACCTAAGCCCAACCCGTAACCCTAATCCTATCGTTTTACCCTAAAACTAACCCCTAAATCTAACACCTATATCTCACTCTAACTCTAACCCCAATCCTAATTCTAACCATACCCCTTCATAAAACACTAACTCCTAACCGCTAACCCTAACACTAACCAAAAACCCTAATCACTAATCCCTAACACTAACGCTTAACCTTTACCCTAACCGTTAACCCTCACCCTAAATCTTAACACTGACCCTAACCTTAACCTTTAACTCTAAGCCTAACCCTTAACCCTACAGTAAGGAAGACCCTTAATGCTAATGGGATCTCTTATCCCTAACCCTAACACTACAGCTAAAAATAACCCTAACCTTGGATCCTTAAACCTAACCCCTAACACTTACTTTAACCCCAAACCCTAACCCTAATCCTAAGCATTAAACCTAACCCTATCTCTTAACCCTAACGCTAGCCCTTACCCTAACGCCTAGATCTAACCCTAAATCTAACCTACCGCCTAATCCTAACCTTAAGCCCTAATGCTAACACTAACCCTGAACCCTAAACCTACCCGTAACACTTAACACTAACCCTATCCGTGAACCTTAACCCTGACCCTAACCATTACCCGCACCCAAGCATTTAACCCTGACCCTAACCCTAATCCTTAATGCTAACCCTAACACTAAACCCTAACCCTAAGCCCAACATTTATCCCTAATCCTATCCCTTAACCCTAACCCTAACCTTAATGCTACCCCCTAAACGTAAACCTAACCGTGACCAGTAAACCTAAACCTAACCTCTAACACAAAGCAAAGCACATAACTCTAACCCTAAAACTAACCCTAACCCTAACCCTAACCCTAAACACTAACACTTAACCTTAACCCTAAGCGTTAACTCTCACGCTAACCTTTAATCCTAACCCTAATCCTAATCTTCAACCCTAAACCTAACACTTAACCCTAATCCTGTACCAAACCCTAATCCCTCATCTTAACCCTAACGGCAAACCTCAAACCTAAACCAAAGTGTAACCGTTAAACCTAAGAGTAACCTTTAACCCTAACCCTAAACCCTAACCCTAAGCCCTCACCTTAACACTAAACTTCATCCTTAACCCTAACCAGAATCCTATCCCTAAATCTAATTCTCAGACTTCTTGCTTTCTTAGAGTTTAGAAAGCCTGCAATCCTCCCATGCCATGCGTGAAAGGAGGCTCTACCACTGTGTCCTGCATGAAACCCACGGGCCCATACCCAGAGTATGATAGAGTGGGTTCCCGGGTACAATCCCAGCCCCCTAAACTCCCCCCGCCCGCCTAATGCAGACAGGGCCCGTGCGCTAAGCATAAACAATACCTTTAACAGATAACCCTAACCCTGAACATAACACCCAACCCTGTTCCTATTTCTCCCCTTAACACGTAAACCTCACCGTGCGCCTAACTTTAACCTCTTATCCTAACGTTAATGCATAACCCATTTCCTGAGAACAACCCCTATCCCATAATTCTAACCCTATCTCCTAGTCATCACTGTGACACCTAATCCCTAACCCTAATTCTAAACCGCTAACCCTAACCGTAACCCTACCTACAACCCTAACACTGACAGTAACCCTTACTTTTAAACGCAACGCTATGCCTAACAAAAACCCTAACCCTTGACCCTAACCCTTCACCGTAACCCCTAAGCCTTACCCTAACCCTTAACCCTAATCCTAATCCTAACCATTAAACCTAACCCTAGCTCTTAAAGCTAACCCTAAACCTTACCCTCACGACTAGACCTAACCCTGACACTAACCTAACACCTAACCCTAACCAGAACCCCTAAAGCTAACCCTGAACCCTATCCCTAACCCTAGCAGTAAACATTAACCCTAATCCTAAGCCCAACCCGTAACCCTAATCCTATCCTTTTACCCTAAAACTAACCCCTAAACCTAACCCCTATACCTCACCCTAACTCTAACCCCAATCCTAATTCTAACCATACCCCTTCATAAAACACTAACTCCTAACCGCTAACCCTAACACTAACTAAAAACCCTAATCACTAATCCCTAACACTAACGCTTAACCTATACCCTGACCGTTAACCCTCACCCTAAATCTTAACACTGACCCTAACCTTAACCTTTAACTCTAAGCCTAACCCTTAACCCTACAGTAAGGAAGACCCTTAATGCTAATGGGATCCCTTATCCCTAACCCTAACACTACAGCTAAAAATAACCCTAACCTTTGATCCTTAAACCTAACCCCTAACACTTACTTTAACCCCAAACCCTAACCCTAATCCTAAGCATTAAACCTAACCCTATCTCTTAACCTTAACGCTAGCCCTTACCCTAACGCCTAGATCTAACCCTAAATCTAACCTACCGCCTAATCCTAACCTTAAGCCCTAATGCTAACACTAACCCTGAACCCTAAACCTACCTGTAACCCTTAACACTAACCCTATCCGTGAACCTTAACCCTGACCCTAACCATTACCCGCACCCAAGCATTTAACCCTGACCCTAACCATAATCCTTAATGATAACCCTAACACTAAACCCTAACCCTAAGCCCAACACTTAACCCTAATCCTATCCCTTAACCGTAACCCTAACCCTAATGCTACCCCCTAAACGTAACCCTAACCGTGACCAGTAAACCTAAACCTAACCTCTAACACAAACCATAGCACATAACTCTAACCCTAAAACTAACACTAACCCTAACCCTAACCCTAAACCCTAACTCTTAACCTTAACCCTAAGCGTTAACTCTCACGCTAACCTTTAATCCTAACCCTAATCCTTATCTTCAATCCTAAACCTAACACTTAACCCTAACCCTGTACCAAACCCTAACCTCTCATCTTAACCCTAACGGTAAACCTCAGCCCTAAACCAAAGTGTAAATGTTAAACCTAAGAGTAATCTTTAACCCTAACCCTAATCCCTAACCCTAAGCCCTCACCCTAACACTAAACTTCATCCTTAACCCTAACCAGAATCCTAACCCTAAATCTAATTCTCAGACTTCTTGCTTTCTTAGAGTTTAGAAAGCCTGCAATCCTCCCATGCCATGCGTGAAAGGAGGCTCTACCACTGTGTCCTGCATGATACCCACGAGCCCATACCCAGAGTATGATAGAGTGGGTTCCCGGGTACAATCCCAGCCCCCTAAAGTCCCCCCTCCCGCCTAATGCAGACAGGGCCCGTGCGCTAAGCATAAACAATACCTTTAACAGATAACCCTAACCCTGAACATCACACCCAACCCTGTTCCTATTTCTCCCCTTAACACGTAAACCTCAACGTGCGCCTAACTTTAACCTCTTATCCTAACGTTAATGCATAACCCATTTCCTGAGAACAACCCCTATCCCATAATTCTAACCCTATCTCCTAGTCATCACTGTGACACCTAATCCCTAACCCTAATTCTAAACCGCTAACCCTAACCGTAACCCTACCTACAACCCTAACACTGACAGTAACCCTTACTTCTAACCCCAACACTATGCCTAACAAAAACCCTAACCCTTGACCCTAACCCTTCACCCAACCCCTAAGCCTTACCCTAACCCTTAACCCTAATCCTAATCCTGACCATTAAACCTAACCCTAGCTCTTAAAGCTAACCCTAAACCTTACCCTCACGACTAGACCTAACCCTGACACTAACCTAACACCTAACCCTAACCAGAACCCCTAAAGCTAACCCTGAACCCTATCCCTAACCCTAGCAGTAAACTTTAACCCTAAACCTAAGCCCAACCCGTAACCCTAATCCTATCCTTTTACCCTAAAACTAACCCCTAAACCTAACCCCTATACCTCACCCTAACTCTAACCCCAATCCTAATTCTAACCATACCGCTTCATAAAACACTAACTCCTAACCGCTAACCCTAACACTAACCAAAATCCCTAATCACTAATCCCTAACCCTATTGCTTAACCTTTACCCTAACCGTTAACCCTCACCCTAAATCTTAACACTGACCCTAACCTTAACCTTTAACTCTAAGCCTAACCCTTAACCCTACAGTAAGGAAGACCCTAATGCTAATGGGATCCCTTATCCCTAACCCTAACACTACAGCTAAAAATAACCCTAACCTTGGATCCTTAAACCTAACCCCTAACACTTACTTTAACCCCAAACCCTAACCCTAATCCTAAGCATTAAACCTAACCCTATCTCTTAACCCTAACGCTAGCCCTTACCCTAACGCCTAGATCTAACCCTAAATCTAACCTACCGCCTAATCCTAACCTTAAGCACTAATGCTAACACTAACCCTGAACCCTAAATATACCCGTAACACTTAACACTAACCCTATCCGTGAACCTTAACCCTCATCCTAACCAGGACCCGCACCCAAGCATTTAACCCTGACCCTAACCCTAATCCTTAATGCTAACCCTAACACTAAACCCTAACCCTAAGCCCAACACTTAACCCTAATCCTATCCCTTAACCATAACACTAACCCTAATGCTAACCCCTAAATGTAACCCTAACCGTGACCAATAAACCTAACCCTAACCTCTAACACAAACCATAGCACAGAACTCTAACCCTAAAACTAACCCTAACCTAACCCTAAGCCTAAACCCTAACTCTTAACCTTAATCCTAAGAGTTAACTCTCACGCTAACCTTTAATCCTAACCCTAATCCTAATCTTCAACCGTAAACCTAACACTTAACCCTAATCCTGTACCAAACCCTAACCTCTCATCTTAACCTTAACCGTAAACCTCAACCCTAAACCAAAGTGTAACCGTTAAACCTAAGAGTAACCTTTAACCCTAACCCTATTCCCTAACCCTAAGCCCTCAACCTAACACTAAACTTCATCCTTAACCCTAACCATAATCCTAACCCTAAATCTAATTCTCAGACTTCTTGCTTTCTTAGAGTTTAGAAAGCCTGCAATCCTCCCATGCCATGCGTGAAAGGAGGCTCTAC
Source organism: Eulemur rufifrons (assembly GCF_041146395.1). Taxonomy (NCBI): domain Eukaryota; kingdom Metazoa; phylum Chordata; class Mammalia; order Primates; family Lemuridae; genus Eulemur; species Eulemur rufifrons. The sequence goes on from NW_027182813.1 coordinate 1,941,347, forward strand.
CACTGTGTCCTGCATGAAACCCACGCGCCCATACCCAGAGTATGATAGAGTGGGTTCCCGGGTACAATCCCAGCCCCCTAAACTCCCCCCGACCGCCTAATGCAGACAGGGCCCGTGTGCTAATCATAAACAATACCTTTAACAGATAACCCTAACCCTGAACGTAACACCCAACCCTCTTCCTATTTCTCCCCTTAACACGTAAACCTCACCGTGCGCCTAACTTTAACCTCTTATCCTAACGTTAATGCATAACCCATTTCCTGAGAACAACCCCTATCCCATAATTCTAACCCTATCTCCTAGTCATCACTGTGACACCTAATCCCTAACCCTAATTCTAAACCGCTAACCCTAACCGTAACCCTACCTACAACCCTAACACTGACAGTAACCCTTACTTCTAACCCCAACGCTATGCCTAACAAAAACCCTAACCCTTGACCCTAACAGTTCACCCTAACCCCTAAGCCTTACCCTAACCCTTAACCCTAATCCTAATCCTAACCATTAAACCTAACCCTAGCTCTTAAAGCTAACCCTAAACCTTACCCTCACGACTAGACCTAACCCTGACACTAACCTAACACCTAACCGTAACCAGAAACCCTAAAGCTAACCCTGAACCCTATCCCTAAACCTAGCAATAAATTTTAACCCTAACCTAAGCCCAACCCGTAACCCTAATCCTATCCTTTTACCCTAAAACTAACCCCTAAACCTAACCCTTATACCTCACTCTAACTCTAACCCCAATCCTAATTCTAACCATACCCCTTCATAAAACACTAACTCCTAACCGCTAACCCTAACACTAACCAAAATCCCTAATCACTAATTCCTAAATCTAACGCTTAACCTATACCCTGACCGTTAACCCTAACCCTAAATCTTAACACTGACCCTAACCTTAACCTTTAACTCTAAGCCTAACCCTTAACCCTACAGTAAGGAAGACCCTTAATGCTAATGGGATAACTTATCCCTAACCCTAACACTACAGCTAAAAATAACCCTAACCTTGGATCCTTAAACCTAACCCCTAACACTTACTTTAACCCCAAACCCTAACCCTAATCCTAAGCATTAAACCTAACCCTATCTCTTAACCCTAAAGCTAGCCCTTACCCTAACGCCTAGATCTAACCCTAAATCTAACCTACCGCCTAATCCTAACCTTAAGCCCTAATGCTAACACTAACCCTGAACCCTAAACCTACCCGTAACCCTTAACACTAACCCTATCCGTGAACCTTAACCCTGACCCTAACCATTGCCCGCACCCAAGCATTTAACCCTCACCCTAACCCTAATCCTTAATGATAACACTAACCCTAAACCCAACACTTAACCCTAATCCTATCCCTTAACCCTAACCCTAACCCGAGTGCTTACCCCTAAACATAACCCTAACCGTGACCAGTAAACCTAACCCTAACCTCTAACACAAACCATAGCACATAACTCTAAACCTAAAACTAACCCTAACCCTAACCCTAAACCCTAACTCTTAACCTTCACCCTAAGCGTTAACTCCCATGCTAACCTTTAATCCTAACCCTAATCCTAATCTTCAACCCTAAACCTAACACTTAACCCTAACCCTGTACCTAACCCTAACCCCTCATCTTAACCCTAACCTTAAACCTCAACCCTAAACCAAAGTGTAACCGTTAAACCTAAGAGTAACCTTTAACCCTAACCCTAATACCTAACCCTAAGCCCTCACCCTAACACTAAACTTCATCCTTAACCCTAACCATAATCCTAACCCTAAATCTAATTCTCAGACTTCTTGCCTTCTTAGAGTTTAGAAAGCCTGCAATCCTCCCATGCCATGCGTGAAAGGAGGCTCTACCACTGTGTCCTGCATGTAACCCACGGGCCCATACCCAGAGTATGATAGAGTGGGTTCCCGGGTACAATCCCAGCCCCCTAAACTCCCCCCGCCCGCCTAATGCAGACAGGGCCCGTGTGCTAAGCATAAACAATACCTTTAACAGATAACCCTAACCCTCAACATAACACCCAACCCTGTTCCTATTTCTCCCCTTAACACGTAAACCTCACCGTGCGCCTAACTTTAACCTCTTATCCTAACGTTAATGCATAACCCATTTCCTGAGAAGAACCCCATCCCATAATTCTAACCCTATCTCCTAGTCATCACTGTGACACCTAATCCCTAACCCTAATTCTAAATCGCTAACCCTAACCGGAACTCTACCTACAACCCTAACACTGACAGTAACCCTTACTTCTAACCCCAACGCTATGCCTAACAAAAACCCTAACCCTTGACCCTAACCCTTCACCCTAACCCCTAAGCCTTACCCTAACCCTTAACCCTAATCCTAATCCTAACCATTAAACCTAACCCTAGCTCTTAAAGCTAACCCTAAACCTTACCCTCACGACTAGACCTAACCCTGACACTAACCTAACACCTAACCCTAACCAGAACCCCTAAAGCTAACCCTGAACCCTATCCCTAACCCTAGCAGTAAACTTTAACCCTAAACCTAAGCCCAACCCGTAACCCTAATCCTATCCTTTTACCCTAAAACTAACCCCTAAACCTAACCCCTATACCTTACCCTAACTCTAACCCCATTCCTAATTCTAACCATACCCCTTCATAAAACACTAACTCCTAACCGCTAACCCTAGCACTAACCAAAAACCCTAATCACTAATCCCTAACCCTAACGCTTAACCTTTACCCTAACCGTTAGCCCTCACCCTAAATCTTAACACTGACCCTAACCTTAACCTAATCCTTAATGATAACCCTAACACTAAGCCCTAACACTAAGCCCAACACTTAAACCTAATCCTATCCCTTAACCCTAACCCTGAAACTAATGCTATCCCCTAAACGTAACCCTAACCATGACCAGTAAACCTAACTCTAACCTCTAACACAAACCATAGCACATAACTCTAACCCTAAAACTAACCCTAAACCTAACCCTAAACCCTAACTCTTAACCCTAAGCATTAACTCTCACGCTAACCTTTAATCCTAACCCTAATCCTAATCTTCAACCCTAAACCTAACACTTAACCCAAACCCTGTACCAAACCCTAACACCTCATCTTAACCCTAAACGTAAACCTCAACCCTAAACCAAAGTGTAACCGTTAAACCTAAGAGTAACCTTTAATCCTAACCCTAATCCCTAAACCTAAGCCCTCACCCTAACACTAAACTTCATCCTTAACCCTAACCAGAATCCTAACCCTAAATCTAATTCTCAGACTTCTTGCTTTCTTAGAGTTTAGAAAGCCTGCAATCCTCCCATGCCATGCGTGAAAGGAGGCTCTACCACTGTGTCCTGCATGAAACCCACGGGCCCATACCCAGAGTATGATAGAGTGGGTTTCCGTGTACAATCCCAGCCCCCTAAACTCCCCCCGCCCGCCTAATGCAGACAGGGCCCGTGTGCTAAGCATAAACAGTACCTTTAACAGATAACCCTAACCCTGAACATAACACCCAACCCTGTTCCTATTTCTCCCCTTAACACGTAAACCTCACCGTGCACCTAACTTTAACCTCTTATCCTAACGTTAATGCATTACCCATTTCCTGAGAAAAACTCCATCCCATAATTCTAACCCTATCGCCTAGTCATCACTGTGACACCTAATCCCTAACCCTAATTCTAAACCGCTAACCCTAACCGTAACCCTACCTACAACCCTAACACTGACAGTAACCCTTACTTCTAACCCCAACGCTATGCCTAACAAAAACCCTAACCCTTGACCCTAACCCTTCACCCAACCCCTAAGTCTTACCCTAACCCTTAACCCTAATCCTAATCCTAACCATTAAACCTAACCCTAGCTCTTAAAGCTAACCCTAAACCTTACCCTCACGACTAGACCGAACCCTGACACTAACCTAACACCTAACCCTAACCAGAACCCCGACAGCTAACCCTGAACCCTATCCCTAACCCTAGCAGTAAACTTTAACCCTAAACCTAAGCCCAACCCGAAACCCTAATCCTATCCTTTTACCCTAAAACTAACCCCTAAACCTAACCCCTATACCTCACCCTAACTCTAACCCCAATCCTAATTCTAACCATACCCCTTCATAAAACACTAACTCCTAACCGCTAACCCTAACACTAACCAAAAACCCTAATCACTAATCCCTAACCCTAACGCTTAACCTTTACCCTGACCGTTAACCCTCACCCTAAATCTTAACACTGACCCTAACCTTAACCTTTAACTCTAAGCCTAACCCTTATCCCTACGGTAAGGAAGACCCTTAATGCTAATGGGATCCCTTATCCCTAACCCTAACACTACAGCTAAAAATAACCCTAACCTTGGATCCTTAAACCTAACCCCTAACACTTACTTTAACCCCAAACCCTAACCCTAATCCTAAGCATTAAACCTAACCCTATCTCTTAACCCTAACGCTAGCCCTTACCCTAACGCCTAGATCTAACCCTAAATCTAACCTACCGCCTAATGCTAACCTTAAGCCCTAATGCTTACACTAACCCTGAATCCAAACCTACCCGTAACCCTTAACACTAACCCTATCAGTTAACCTAAACCCTGACCCTAACCATTACCCACACCCAAGCATTTAACCCTGACCCTAACCCTAATATTAATGCTAACCTTAACACTAAACCCTAACCCTAAGCCGAACACTTAACCCTAATCCTATCCCTTAACCCTAAACCTAACCCTAACCCTAATGCTAACCCCTAAACGTAACCCTAGCCGTCACCAGTAAACCTAACCCTAACCTCTAACACAAACCATAGCACATAACTCTAACCCTAAAACTAACCCTAAACCCTAACTCTTAACCTTAACCCTAAGCGTTAACTCTCACGCTAACCTTTAATCCTAACCCTAATCCTAATCTTCAACCCTAAACCTAACACTTAACCCTAACCCTGTACCAAACCCTAACCCCTCATCTTAACCCTAACCGTAAACCTCAACCCTAAACCAAAGTGTAACCGTTAAACCTAAGAGTAACCTTTAACCCTAACCCTAATCCCTAACCATAAGCCCTCACCCTAACACTAAACTTCATCCTTAAACCTAACCAGAATCCTAATCCTAAATCTAATTCTCAGCCTCTTGCTTTCTTAGAGTTTAGAAAGCCTGCAATCCTCCCATGCCATGCGTGAAAGGAGGCTCTACCACTGTGTCCTGCGTGAAACCCATGAGCCCAAACCCAGAGTATGATAGAGTGGGTTCCCGGGTACAATCCCAGCCCCCTAAACTCCCCCCGCCCGCCTAATGCAGACAGGGCCCGTGCGCTAAGCATAAACAATACCTTTAACAGATAACCCTAACCCTGAACATAACACCCAACCCTGTTCCTATTTCTCCCCTTAACACGTAAACCTCACCGTGCGCCTAACTTTAACCTCTTATCCTAACGTTAATGCATAACCCATTTCCTGAGAACAACCCCTATCCCATAATTCTAACCCTATGTCCTAGTCATCACTGTGACACCTAATCCCTAACCCTAATTCTAAACCGCTAACCCTAACCGTAACCCTACCTACAACCCTAACACTGACAGTAACCCTTATTTCTAACCCCAACGCTATGCCTAACAAGAACCCTAACCCTTGACCCTAACACTTCACCCTAACCCCTAAGCCTTACCCTAACCCTTAACCCTAATCCTAATCCTAACCATTAAACCTAACCCTAGCTCTTTAAGCTAACCCTAAACCTTACCCTCACGACTAGACCTAACATTGACACTAACCTAACACCTAACACTAACCAGAACCCCTAAAGCTAACCCTGAACCCTATCCCTAACTACAGCACGAAACTTTAACCCTAAACCTAAGCCCAACCCGTAATCCTAATCCTATGCTTTACCCTAAAACTAACACCTAAACCTAACCCCTATACTTCACCCTAACTCTAACCCCAATCCTAAATCTAACCATACCCCTTCATAAAACCCTAACTCCTAACCGCTAACCCTAACACTAACCAAAACCCCTAATCACTAATCCCTAAACCTAGCGCTTAACCTTTACCCTAACCGTTAACACACCCTAAATCTTAACCTTAACTCTAAGCCTAACCCTTAACCCTACAGTAAGGAAGACCCTTAATGCTAATGGGATCCCTTATCCCTAACCCTAACACTACAGCTAAAAATAACCCTAACCTTGGATCCTTAAACCTAACCCCTAACACTTACTTTAACCCCAAACCCTAACCCTAATCCTAAGCATTAAACCTAACCCTATCTCTTAACCCTAACGCTAGCCCTTACCCTAACGCCTAGATCTAACCCTAAATCTAACCTACCGCCTAATCCTAACCTTAAGCCCTAATGCTAACTCTAACCCTGAACCCTAAACCTACCCGTAACCCTTAACACTAACCCTATCCGTGAACCTTAACCCTGACCCTAACCATTACCCGCACCCAAGCATTTAACCCTGACCCTAACCCTAATCCTTAATGCTAACCCTAACACTAAACCCTAACCCTAAGACCAACACTTAACCCTAATCTTATCCCTTAACCCTACCCCTAACCCTAACCCTAATGCTAACCCCTAAACGCAACCCTAACCGTCACCAGTAAACCTAACCCTAACCTCTAACACAAACCATAGCACAGAACTCTAACCCTAAAACTAACCCTAACCCTAACCCTACACCCTAACTCTTAACCTTAACCCTAAGCGTTAACTCTCACGCTAACCTTTAATCCTAACCCTAATCCTAATCTTCAACCCTAAACCTAACACTTAACCCTCACCCTGTACCAAACCCTAACCCCTCATCTTCACCCTAACCGTAAACCTCAACCCTAAACCAAAGTGTAACCGTTAAACCTAAGAGTAACCTTTAACCCTAACCCTAATCCCTAACCCTAAGCCCTCACCCTAACACTGAACTTCATCCTTAACCCTAACCAGAATCCTAACCCTAAATCTAATTCTCAGACTTCTTGCTTTCTTACAGTTTAGAAAGCCTGCAATCCTCCCATGCCATGCGTGAAAGGAGGCTCTACACTGTGTCCTGCATGAAACCCACGGGCCCATACCCAGAGTATGATAGAGTGGGTTCCCGGGTACAATCCCAGCCCCCTAACTCCCCCTGCCCGCCTAATGCAGACAGGGCCCGTGCGCTAAGCATAAACAATACCTTTAACAGATAACCCTAACCCTGAACATAACACCCAACCCTCTTCCTATTTCTCCCCTTAACACGTAAACCTCACCGTGCGCCTAACTTTAACCTCTTATCCTAACGTTAATGCATAACCCATTTCCTGAGAACAACGCCATCCCATAATTCTAACCCTATCTCCTAGTCATCACTGTGACACCTAATCCCTAACCCTAATTCTAAACCGCTAACCCTAACCGGAACCCTACCTACAACCCTAACACTGACAGTAACCCCTACTTCTAACCCCAACGCTTTGCCTAACAAAAACCCTAACCCTTTATCCTAACCCTTCCCCTTAACCCATAAGCCTTACCCTAACCCCTAACCCTAATCCTAATCCTAACCATTAAACCTAACCCTAGCTCTTAAAGCTAACCCTAAACCTTACCCTCACGATTAGACCTAACCCTGACACTAACCTAACACCTAACCCTAACCAGAACCCATAAAGCTAACCTTGAACCCTATCCCTAACCCTAGCAGTAAACTTTAACGCTAAACATAGCCCAACCCGTGACCCTAATCCTGTCCTTTTACCCTAAAACTAACCCCTAAACCTAACGCTATACCTCACCCTAACTCTAACCCCAATCCTAATTATAACCATACCCCTTCATAAAACACTAACTCCTAACCGCTAACCCTAACACTAACCAAAAACCCTAATCACTAATCCCTAACCCTAACGCTTAACCTTTACCCTAACCGTTAACCCTCACCCTAAATCTTAACACTGACCCTAACCTTAACCTTTAACTCTAAGCCTAACCCTTAACCCTACAGTAAGGAAGACCCTTAATGCTAATGGGATCCCTTATCCCTAACCCTAACACTACAGCTAAAAATAACCCTAACCTTGGATCCTTAACCCTAACCCCTAACACTTACTTTAACCCCAAACCCTAACCCTAATCCTAAGCATTAAACCTAACCCTATCTCTTAACCCTAACGCTAGCCCTTACCTTAACGCCTAGATCTAACCCTAAATCTAACCTACCGCCTAATCCTAACCTTAAGCCCTAATGCTAACACTAACACTGAACCCTAAACCTACCCGTAACCCTTAACACTAACCCTATCCGTGAACCTTAACCCTGACCCTAACCATTACCCGCAACCAAGCATTTACCCCTGACCCTAACCCTAATCCTTAATGCTAACCCTAACACTAAACCCTAACCCTAAGCCCAACACTTATCCCTAATCCTATCCCTTAACCCAAACCCTAACCCTAATGCTACCCCCTAAACGTAACCCTAACCGTGACCAGTAAACCTAACCCTAACCTCTAACACAAACCATAGCACATAACTCTAACCCTAAAACTAACCCTAACCCTAACCCTAACCCTAAACACTAACCCTTAACCTTAACCCTAAGCGTTAACTCTCACGCTAACCTTTAATCCTAACCCTAATCCTAATCTTCAACCCTAAACCTAACACTTAACCCTAACCCTGTACCAAACACTAACCCCTCATCTTAACCCTAACCATAAACCTCAACCCTAAACCAAAGTGTAACCGTTAAACCTAAGAGTAACATTTAACCCTAACCCTAATCACTAACCCTAAGCCCTCACCCTAACACTAAACTTCATCCTTAAACCTAACCAGAATCCTAACCCTAAATCTAATTCTCAGACTTCTTGCTTTCTTAGAGTTTAGAAAGCCTGCAATCCTCCCATGCCATGCGTGAAAGGAGGCTCTACACTGTGTCCTCCATGAAACCCATGGGCCCATACCCAGAGTATGATAGAGTGGGTTCCCGGGTACAATCCCAGCCCCCTGAACTTCCCCAGCCAGCCTAATGCAGACAGGGCCCGTGCGCTAAGCATAAACAATACCTTTAACAGATAACCCTAACCCTGAACATAACACCCAACCCTGTTCCTATTTCTCCCCTTAACACGTAAACCTCACCGTGCGCCTAACTTTAACCTCTTATCCTAACCTTAATGCATAACTCATTTCCTGAGAACAACCCCTATCCCATAATTCTAACCCTATGTCCTAGTCATCACTGTGACACCTAATCCCTAACCCTAATTCTAAACCGCTAACCCTAACCGTAACCCTACCTACAACCCTAACACTGACAGTAACCCTTACTTCTAACCCCAACGCTATGCCTAACAAAAATCCTAACCCTTGACCCCAACCCTTCACCCTAACCCCTAAGCCTTACCCTAACCCTTAACCCTAATCCTAATCCTAACCATTAAACCTAACCCAGCTCTTAAAGCTAACCCTAACCCTTACCCTCACCACTAGACCTAACCCTGACACTAACCTAACACCTAACCCTAACCAGAACACCTAAAGCTAACCCTGAACCCTATCCCTAATCCTAGTAGTAAACTTTAACCCTAAACCTAAGCCCAACCTGTAACCCTAATCCTATGCTTTTACCCTAAAACTAACACCTAAACCTAACCCCTATACTTCACCCTAACTCTTACCCCAATCCTAAATCTAACCATACCCCTTCATAAAACACTAACTCCTAACCGCTAACCCTAACACTAACCAAAATCCCTAATCACTAATCCCTAAACTTAGCGCTTAACCTTTACCCTAACCGTTAACCCTCACCCTAAATCTTAACCTTAACTCTAAGCCTAACCCTTAACCCTACAGTAAGGAAGACCCTTAATGCTAATGGGATCCCTTATCCCTAACCCTAACACTACAGCTAAAAATAACCCTAACCATGGATCCTTAAACCTAACCACTAACACTTACTTTAACCCCAAACCCTAACCCTAATCCTAAGCATTAAACCTAACCCTATCTCCTAACCCTAACGCTACCCCTTACCCTAACGCCTAGATCTAACCCTAAATCTAACCTACCGCCTAATGCTAAACTTAAGCCCTAATGCTAACACTAACCTTGAATCCAAACCTACCCGTAACCCTTAACACTAACCCTATCAGTTAACCTAAACCCTGACCCTAACCATTACCCACACCCAAGCATTTAACCCTGACCCTAACCCTTATACTTAATGCTAACCTTAACACTAAACCCTAACCCTAAGCCGAACACTTAACCCTAATCCTATCCCTTAACCCTAACCCTAACCCTAACCCTAATGCTAACCCCTAAACGTAACCCTAGCCGTGACCAGTAAACCTAACCCTAACCTCTAACACAAACCATAGCACATAACTCTAACCCTAAATCTAACCCTAAACCCTAACTCTTAACCTTAACCCTAAGCGTTAACTCTCACGCTAACCTTTAATCCTAACCCTAATCCTAATCTTCAACCCTAAACCTAACACTTAACCCTAACCCTGTACCAAACCCTAACCCCTCATCTTAACCCTAACCGTAAACCTCAACCCTAAACCAAAGTGTAACCGTTAAACCTAAGAGTAACCTTTAACCCTAACCCTAATCCCTAACCCTAAGCCCTCACCCTAACACTAAACTTCATCCTTAACCCTAACCAGAATCCTAACCCTAAATCTAATTCTCAGCCTCTGGCTTTCTTAGAGTTTAGAAAGCCTGCAATCATCCTGTGCCATGCGTGAAAGGAGGCTCTACCACTGTGTCCTGCATGAAACCCATGGGCCCATACCCATAGTAGGATAGAGTGGGTTCCCGGGTACAATCCCAGCCCCCTAAACTCCCCCCGCCCGCCTAATGCAGACAGGGCCCGTGCGCTAAGCATAAACAATACCTTTAACAGATAACCCTAACCCTGAACATAACACCCAACCCTGTTCCTATTTCTCCCCTTAACACGTAAACCTCACCGTGCGCCTAACTTTAACCTCTTATCCTAACGTTAATGCATAACCCATTTCCTGAGAACAACCCCTATCCCATAATTCTAACCCTATGTCCTAGTCATCACTGTGACACCTAATCCCTAACCCTAATTCTAAACCGCTAACCCTAACCGTAACCCTACCTACAACCCTAACACTGACAGTAACCCTTACTTCTAACCCCAACGCTATGCCTAACAAGAACCCTAACCCTTGACCCTAACCCTTCACCCTAACCCCTAAGCCTTACCCTAACCCTTAACCCTAATCCTAATCCTAACCATTAAACCTAACCCTAGCTCTTAAAGCTAACCCTAAACCTTACCCTCACGACTAGACCTAACCCTGACACTAACCTAACACCTAACCCTAACCAGAACCCCTAAAGCTAACCCTGAACCCTATCCCTAACTACAGCACGAAACTTTAACCCTAAACCTAAGCCCAACCCGTAATCCTAATCCTATGCTTTTACCCTAAAACTAACACCTAAACCTAACCCCTATACTTCACCCTAACTCTAACCCCAATCCTAAATCTAACCATACCCCTTCTTAAAACCCTAACTCCTAACCGCTAACCCTAACACTAACCAAAACACCTAATCACTAATCCCTAAACCTAGCGCTTAACCTTTACCCTAACCGTTAACCCTCACCCTAAATCTTAACCTTAACTCTAAGCCTAACCCTTAACCCTACAGTAAGGAAGACCCTTAATGCTAATGGGATCCCTTATCCCTAACCCTAACACTACAGCTAAAAATAACCCTAACCTTGGATCCTTAAACCTAACCCCTAACACTTACTTTAACCCCAAACCCTAACCCTAATCCTAAGCATTAAACCTAACCCTATCTCTTAACCCTAACGCTTGCCCTTACCCTAACGCCTAGATCTAACCCTAAATCTAACCTACCGCCTAATCCTAACCTTAAGCCCTAATGCTAACAGTAACCCTGAATCCTTAACCTACCCGTAACCCTTAACACTAACCCTATCCGTGAACCTTAACCCTGACCGTAACCATTACCCGCACCCAAGCATTTAACCCTGACCCTAACCCTAATCCTTAATGCTAACCCTAACACTAAACCCTAACCGTAAGACCAACACTTAACCCTAATCTTATCCCTTAACCCTACCCCTAACCCTAAACCTAATGCTAACCCCTAAACGTAACCCTAACCGTCACCAGTAAACCTAACCCTAACCTCTAACACAAACCATAGCACATAACTCTAACCCTAAAACTAACCCTAACCCTAACCCTAAACCCTAACTCTTAACCTTAACCCTAAGCGTTAACTCTCACGCTAACCTTTAATCCTAACCCTAATCCTAATCTTCAACCCTAAACCTAACACTTAACCCTAACCTTGTATCAAACCTAACCCCTCATCTTAACCCTAACCGTAAACCTCAACCCTAAACCAAAGTGTAACCGTTAAACCTAAGAGTAACCTTTAATCCTAACCCTAATCCCTAAACCTAAGCCCTCACCCTAACACTGAACTTCATCCTTAACCCTAACCAGAATCCTAACCCTGAATCTAATTCTCAGGCTTCTTGTTTTCTTAGAGTTTAGAAAGCCTGCAATCCTCCCATGCCATGCGTGAAAGGAGGATCTACACTGTGTCCTGCATGAAACCCACGGGCCCATACCCAGAGTATGATAGAGTGGGTTCCCGGGTACAATCCCAGCCCCCTAAACTCCCCCCGCCCGCCTAATGCAGACAGGGCCCGTGCGCTAAGCATAAACAATACCTTTAACAGATAACCCTAACCCTGAACATAACACCCAACCCTCTTCCTATTTCTCCCCTTAACACGTAAACCTCACCGTGCGCCTAACTTTAACCTCTTATCCTAACGTTAATGCATAACCCATTTCCTGAGAACAACGCCATCCCATAATTCTAACCCTATCTCCTAGTCATCACTGTGACACCTAATCCCTAACCCTAATTCTAAACCGCTAACCCTAACCGGAACCCTACCTACAACCCTAACACTGACAGTAACCCCTACTTCTAACCCCAACGCTTTGCCTAACAAAAACCCTAACCATTGACCCTAACCCTTCCCCTTAACCCCTAAGCCTTACCCTAACCCCTAACCCTAATCCTAATCCTAACCATTAAACCTAACCCTAGCTCTTAAAGCTAACCCTAAACCTTACCCTCACGATTAGACCTAACCCTGACACTAACCTAACACCTAACCCTAACCAGAACCCATAAAGCTAACACTGAACCCTATCCCTAACCCTAGCAGTAAACTTTAACGCTAAACATAGCCCAACCCGTCACCCTAATCCTATCCTTTTACCCTAAAACTAACCCCTAAACCTAAAGCTATACCTCACCCTAACTCTAACCCCAATCCTAATTATAAACATACCCCTTCATAAAACACTAACTCCTAACCGCTAACCCTAACACTAACCAAAAACCCTAATCACTAATCCCTAACCCTAACGCTTAACCTTTACCCTAACCGTTAACCCTCACCCTAAATCTTAACACTGACCCTAACCTTAACCTTTAACTCTAAGTCTAACCCTTAACCCTACAGGAAGGAAGACCCTTAATGCTAATGGGATCCCTTATCCCTAACCCTAACACTACAGCTAAAAATAACCCTAACCTTGGATCCTTAAACCTAACCCCTAACACTTACTTTAACCCCAAACCCTAACCCTAATCCTAAGCATTAAACCTAACCCTATCTCTTAACCCTAACGCTAGCCCTTACCTTAACGCCTAGATCTAACCCTAAATCTAACCTACCGCCTAATCCTAACCTTAAACCCTAATGCTAACACTAACCCTGAATCCTAAACCTACCCGTAACCCTTAACACTAACCCTATCCGTGAACCTAAACCCTGACCCTAACCATTACCCGCACCCAAGCATTTAACCCTGACCCTAACCCTAATCCTTAATGCTAACCTTAACACTGAACCCTAACCCTAAGCCCAACACTTAACCCTAATCCTATCCCTTAACCCTAACCCTAACCCTAATGCTACACCCTAAACGTAACCCTAACCGTGACCAGTAAACCTAACCCTAACCTCTAACACAAACCATAGCACATAACTCTAACCCTAAATCTAACCCTAACCCTAACCCTAAACCCTAACTCTTAACCTTAACCCTAAGCGTTAACTCTCACGCTAACCTTTAATCCTAACCCTAATCCTAATCTTCAACCCTAAACCTAACACTTAACCCTAACCCTGTACCAAACCCTAACCCCTCATCTTAACCCTAACCGTAAACCTCAACCCTAAACCAAAGTGTAACCGTTAAACCTAAGAGTAACCTTTAACCCTAACCCTAATCCCTAACCCTAATCCCTCACCCTAACACTAAACTTCATCCTTAACCCTAACCATAATCCTAACCCTAAATCTAATTCTCAGACTTCTTGCTTTCTTAAAGTTTAGAAAGCCTGCAATCCTCCCATGCCATGCGTGAAAGGAGGCTCTACCACTGTGTCCTGCATGAAACCCACGGGCCCATACCCAGAGTATGATAGAGTGGGTTCCCGGGTACAATCCCAGCCCCCTAAACTCCCCCGCCCGCCTAATGCAGACAGGGCCCGTGCAGTAAGCATAAACAATACCTTTAACAGATGACCTTAACCCTGAACATAACACCCAACCCTGTTCCTATTTCTCCCCTTAACACGTAAACCTCACCGTGCGCCTACTTTAACCTCGTATCCTAACGTTAATGCATAACCCATTTCCTGAGAACAACCCCTATCCCATAATTCTAACCCTATCTCCTAGTCATCACTGTGACACCTAATCCCTAACCCTAATTCTAAACCGCTAACCCTAACCGTAACCCTACCTACAACCCTAACACTGACAGTAAACCTTACTTCTAACCCCTACGCTATGCCTAACAAAAACCTTAACCCTTGACCATAACCCTTCAAACTAACCCCTAAGCCTTACCCTAACCCTTAACCCTAATCCTAATCCTAACCATTAAACCTAACCCTAGCTCTTAAAGCTAACCCTAAACCTTACCCTCACGACTAGACCTAACCCTGACACTAACATAACACCTAACCCTAACCAGAACCCCTAAAGCTAACCCTGAACCCTATCCCTAACTCCAGCAGTAAACTTTAACCCTAAACCTAAGCCCAACCCGTAACCCTAATACTATCCTTTTACCCTAAAACTAACCCCTAAACATAACCCCTATACCTCACCCTAACTCTAACCCCAATCCTAATTCTAACCATATCCCTTCATGAAACACTAACTCCTAACCGCTAACCCTAACACTAACCAAAAACCCTAATCACTAATCCCTAACACTAACGCTTAACCTTTACCCTAACCGTTAACCCTCACCCTAAATCTTAACACTGACCCTAACCTTAACCTTTAACTCTAAGCCTAACCCTTAACCCTACAGGAAGGAAGACCCTTAATGCTAACGGGATCCCTTATCCCTAACCCTAACACTACAGCTAAAAATAACCCTAACCTTGGATCCTTAAACCTAACCCCTAACACTTACTTTAACCCCAAACCCTAACCCTAATACTAAGCATTAAACCTAACCCTATCTCTTAACCCTAACGCTAGCCCTTACCCTAACGCCTAGATCTAACCCTAAATCTAACCTACCGCCTAATCCTAACCTTAAGCCCTAATGCTAACACTAACCCTGAACCCTAAACCTACCCGTAACCCTTAACACTAACCCTATCCGTGAACCTTAACCCTGACCCTAACCATTACCCGCAACCAAGCATTTACCCCTGACCCTAACCCTAATCCTTAATGCTAACCCTAACACTAAACCCTAACCCTAAGCCCAACACTTATCCCTAATCCTATCCCTTAACCCTAACCCTAACCCTAATGCTACCCCCTAAACGTAACCCTAACCTTGACCAGTAAACCTAACCCTAACCTCTAACACAAACCATAGCACATAACTCTAACCCTAAAACTAACCCTAACCCGAACCCTAACCCTAAACCCTAACTCTTAACCTTAACCCTAAGCGTTAACTCTCACGCTAACCTTTAATCCTAACCCTAATCCTAATCTTCAACCCTAAACCTAACACTTAACCCTAACCCTGTACCAAACCCTAACCCCTCATCTTAACCCTAACCGTAAACCTCAACCCTAAACCAAAGTGTAACCGTTAAACCCAAGAGTAACCTTTAACCCTAACCCTATTCCCTAACCCTAAGCCCTCACCCTAACACTAAACTTCATCCTTAACCCTAACCAGAATCCTAACCCTAAATCTAATTCTCAGACTTCTTGCTTTCTTAGAGTTTAGAAAGCCTGCAATCCTCCCATGCCATGCGTGAAAGGAGGCTCTACCACTGTGTCCTGCATGAAACCCACGGGCCCATACCCAGAGTATGATAGAGTGGGTTCCCGGGTACAATCCCAGCCCCCTAAACTCCCCCCGCCCGCCTAATGCAGACAGGGCCCGTGCGCTAAGCATAAACAATACCTTTAACAGATAACCCTAACCCTGAACATAACACCCAACCCAGTTCCTATTTCTCCCCTTAACACGTAAACCTCACCGTGCGCCTAACTTTAACCTCTTATCCTAACGTTAATGCATAACCCATTTCCTGAGAACAACCCCTATCCCATAATTCTAACCCTATCTCCTAGTCATCACTGTGACACCTAATCCCTAACCCTAATTCTAAACCGCTAACCCTAACCGGAACCCTACCTACAACCCTAACACTGACAGTAACCCTTACTTCTAACCCCAACGCTATGCCTAACAAAAACCCTAACCCTTGACCCTAACCCTTCACCCTAACCCCTAAGCCTTACCCTAACCCTTAACCCTAATCCTAATCCTAACCATTAAACCTAACCCTAGCTCTTAAAGCTAACCCTAAAACTTACCCTCACGACTAGACCTAACCCTGACACTAACCTAACACCTAACCCTAACCAGAACCCCTAAAGCTAACCCTGAACCGTATCCCTAACCCTAGCAGTAAACTTTAACCCTAAACCGAATCCCAACCCGTAACCCTAATCGTACCCTTTTACCCTAAAACTAACCCCTAAACCTAACCCCTATACCTCACCCTAACTCTAACCCCAATCCTAATTGTAACCATACCCCTTCATAAAGCACTAACTCCTAACCGCTAACCCGAACACTAACCAAGAACCCTAATCACTAATCCCTAACCCTAACGCTTAACCTTTACCCTAACCGTTAACCCTCACCCTAAATCTTAACACTGACCCTAACCTTAACCTTTAACTCTAAGCCTAACCCTTAACCCTACAGTAAGGAAGACCCTTAATGCTAATGGGATCCCTTATCCCTAACCCTAACACTACAGCTAAAAATAACCCTAACCTTGGATCCTTAAACCTAACCCCTAACACTTTCTTTAACCCCAAACCCTAACCCTAATCCTAAGCATTAAACCTAACCCCATCTCTTAACCCTAACGCTAGCCCTTACCCTAACGCCTAGATCTAACCCTAAATCTAACCTACCGCCTAATCCTAACCTTAAGCCCTAATGCTAACACTAACCCTGAACCCTAAACCTACGCGTAACACTTAACACTAACCGTATCCGTGAACCTTAACCCTGACCCTAACCATTACCCGCAACCAAGCATTTAACCCTGACCCTAACCCTAATCCTTAATGATAAACCTAACACTAAACCCTAACCCTAAGCCCAACACTTATCCCTAATCCTATCCCTTAACCCTAACCCTAACCCTAATGCTACCCCCTAAACGTAACCCTAACCGTGACCAGTAAACCTAACCCTAACCTCTACCACAAACCATAGCACATAACTCTAACCCTAAAACTAACCCTAACCCTAACCCTAACCCTAAACCCTAACTCTTAACCTTAACACTAAGCGTTAACTCTCACGCTAACCTTTAATCCTAACCCTAATCCATTTCTTCAACCCTAAACCTAACACTTAACCCTAACCCTGTACCAAACCCTAACCCCTCATCTTAACCCTAATCGTAAACCTCAACCCTAAACCAAAGTGTAACCGTTAAACCTAAGAGTAACCTTTAACCCTAACCCTAATCCCTAACCCTAAGCCCTCACCCTAAGACTAAACTTCATCCTTAACCCTAACCATAATCCTAAGCCTAAATCTAATTCTCAGACTTCTTGCTTTCTTAGAGTTTAGAAAGCCTGCAATCCTCCCATGCCATGCGTGAAAGGAGGCTCTACCAGGCTCCCTGGACGGCCCCCTCCCCTGGTCCACAGACCTTATATAGGGTCCCCACCCACGTCTAAATATTGACTACTTCTCCAGAAGCGAGAGTGTGGAGCCTGGTCCCCGGGGACATTTTGCCAAGGCAGACTTTAGCCTGTGGGAGTTGTGGCAAATGGGGCGCTGAGCGAGCGAGGGCAGCATCCACTCCCCACAACTAGTATTTTTCCTGCAGATAGAGACTGAAACCACCCCTATAGAGGAAGAACCAAAGGGAAACAAACAAACAAAGAGAATTTTGGCCCACTACTAGTGTGGACCCTGCCTGCCCTCTGAAAGACTACAACACAGTGTCCTAACTCACCAAAGCAGTCTTGGATCACTCCAATCCTCTAGGATTGGACCCATCAGAAGCAGTCCCCCAACTGAAATAGAAAAATTTCTAAACAATTCACAACAGTCTTCCCCTCTTGCCAAAGGAAGCAATATACCTAGACTACCCCACAGCCTAAGAATAGAGCACAGAGAGTGCTGTTAACCAGACTAAATCTATAAGTAAAGATCCAACGATTAATCTAGATGGGAAGGGCCCAGAGAAAAAACACAGGAAGCACAAAGAATCAAACAGAAAGCTCACCCCCAAAGAGAAATACCGGCTCTCAACCATTTGACACAAACCAGACTCAAAACACCAACATGTCACTGGAAGAATTCCAATTATGGATCATAAACAAGCTAAATAATATACAAGAATCAATGGACAGACAACACAAGGAAAATGCAAAAAAAATTCAGGATTTGGAGGAAAAATTCACTAAAGAAATTGAAATATTGAAGAAAAACCAAACTGAACTCCTAGAAATGAAGAATTCACTCAGAGAGCTACAAAACACTATGGAAAGTCTCAAAAGCAGGGTAGATCAAACAGAGGAAAGAATTTCAGAAATTGAAGATAACTTCTTTCAACTAAATAAGTCAGTCACAGAGATAGATCAAAAAAGTAAGAGAAATGATCTGAGTCTTCAAGAAATGTGGGATTATGTGAAGAAACCTAACTTGAGAGTTATTGGCATCCCTGAGGGTGAAGAAGACAATAAGCAAGGGTTGGACAAGCTATTTGAAGACATAATCGAGGAAAATTTTCCAGCCCTTGCCAATACTCTAGACATACAGATTCAAGAAGCTCAAAGGACCCCTGGGAGATTCATAGCAAATAGGAAAACACCACGCCACGTAGTCATCAGGCTGACCAAAATATCCACTAAAGAGTCCCTTCTCCGAGCTGTAAGGAGAAAGAAACAGGTAACTTACAAAGGAAAACCCATCAGAATTACGCCAGATTTCTCAGCTGAAACCTTACAAGCAAGAAGAGGTTGGGGCCCCATTTTCACGCTTCTGAAACAGAATAATGCCCAGCCTAGAATCTTGTACCCAGCTAAGCTAAGTTTTCTATACGAAGGAGAAATCAAGACATTCTCAGATAAACAAAGGTTGAGGGAATTCACCAAGACAAGACCAGCCCTGCAAGAAGTACTCAAAAGAGAGTTACACACGGACCAGCACAAGAAAGATCCACGAATGTAAAACTACTCAAGAGCTAAAGATCAAATTCCAGATACCACAATGGCTCAGGAGAGAAAACATTGCAATGAAGTTCTACCCAACAAGCTGAACAAAAAACCGTCTCACTTATCAGTTTTCTCAATAAATGTGAATGGCTTGAATTCCCCGCTCAAGAGACATAGACTGTCCCAATGGATAAAAAAGCACAAGCCAAGTATCTGCTGTCTCCAAGAAACCCACCTAACGAGCAAAGATGCATTTAGACTGAAAGTAAAAGGATGGAAATCGGTATTTCAAGCAAACGGTAACGAAAAGAAAGCTGGTGTGGCAATCTTAATTTCCAATAACTTAGCTTTCAAACCAACAAAAATAATAAAAGACAAAAATGGCTACTACATACTGGTCAAGGGCACAATTCAACAAGAAGCCATGACTATACTCAATATATATGCACCCAACCTAGGTGCACCTAGATTCATAAAGCAAACCCTACTAGATCTGAACCAGATGATAGATAATAATACTGTAATAGCTGGAGACTTTAACACCCCACTGACAGTACAGGACAGATCCTCTAAACAGAAAATAAACAAAGACATAATGGACCTAAATAGAATGCTAGAACAAATGGGCATGGCTGACATCTATAGGACATTCTACCCAAAGTCCACAGAATATACATTCTTCTCATCAGCTCACGGGACATTCTCTAAGATTGACCATGTCCTAGGACATAAATCATGTCTTAAAAAATTCAAAAAAATAGAAATTATACCATGCATCTTCTCAGATCACAGCGGAATAAAAGTAACAATGATCACAAACAGAAACCCTCACTCTTACTCAAAGTCATGGAAGCTAAATAACCTTCTCCTGAATAATTATTCTATAAAAGAAGAAATCAAGATGGAAATCAAAAATTTCTTTGAATTAAATGACAATGGAGATACAACTTATCAAAATCTATGGGATGCAGCTAAAGCAGTCCTGAGAGGAAAATTCATATCCATAAATGCCTATATCAAAAAGACAGAAAACATACAAATAGACAACCTAACGAATAGACTCAAAGAGCTGGAGAAAGAAGAACAGAACGATCCCAAACCCAGCAGAAGGCGAGAAATTACTAAGATCAAATCAGAACTAAATGAAAAGGACAACAAAGAAACTATAAGGGAAATTAATAAAACAAAAAGTTGGTTCTTTGAAAAGATAAACAAAATAGACACACCTCTGGCTAGACTAACCAAGAGCACAAAAGTAAAATCTCTAATAACCTCCATTAGGAACATGAAAGGAGAAATCACAACCGATGCTACAGAGATACAAGATATCATCTATGAATTCTACAAAAATCTTTATGCACACAAACTGGGAGAACGTGGAGGAAATGGACAAATTTTTAGAGACACATAGTCTTCCCAGGCTCAACCAGGAAGAAATAGAGTACCTGAACAGACCAATATCAAGAACTGAAATCGAAACAGCAATAAAAAACCTTCCCAAAAAGAAAAGCCCTGGTCCAGATGGGTTCACACCTGAATTTTACCATACATACAAAGAAGAACTGGTGCCCATCCTACATAAACTATTCTCCAATATTGAGAAGGATGGAGTTCTCCCCAACACGTTCTACCAAGCCAATATAACATTAATACCAAAGCCTGGAAAGGACTCAACAAAAATAGAGAACTACAGACCAATTTCCCTCATGAATATAGATGCAAAAATTTTCAATAAAATACTAGCAAATCGAATCCAAGTACTTATCAAAAAAGTAATCCACCACGACCAAGTGGGCTTCATCCCCGAGATGCAGGGGTGGTTCAACATACGTAAATCTATAAATGTAATTCACCACATAAATAGAAGCAAAAACAAAAATCATATGATACTCTCATTAGATGCAGAAAAAGCATTTGACAAAATTCAACACCCTTTTATGATAAAAACGCTTAACAAAATAGGCATTGATGGAACCTACCTAAAAATGATACAAGCCATATATGACAAACCCACAGCCAACATCATACTGAATGGGGAAAAACTGAAAGCACTCCCACTTAGAACTGGAACCAGACAGGGCTGCCCATTGTCTCCATTACTTTTCAACATAGTATTGGAAGTCCTTGCGAGAGCTATCAGGCAAGAGAGCAGAATCAAGGGAGTCCAAATAGGGAAGGAAGAGATCAAACTCTCACTTTTTGCTGATGATATGATGTTATATCTGGAAAACCCCCAGGATTCAACCAAGAGACTCCTGGAATTGATTAACGAATACAGCAAAGTCTCAGGCTACAAAATTAATATACACAAATCAGAGGCATTTATATATGCCAATAACAGTCAATCGGAAAACCAAATTAAAGACTCAATACCCTTCAAAATAGCAACAAAGAAAATAAAATATCTAGGTATATATCTAACTAAAGAGGTAAAGGACCTCTATAAGGAAAACTATGAAACACTGAGAAAAGAAATAGCAGAACTTGCAAATAGATGGAAAAATATACCATGCTCGTGGATCGGAAGAATCAACATTGTTAAAATGTCTATACTACCCAAAGTGAT
The DNA here is from genome assembly GCF_041146395.1 of Eulemur rufifrons. Lineage (NCBI taxonomy): Eukaryota > Metazoa > Chordata > Mammalia > Primates > Lemuridae > Eulemur > Eulemur rufifrons. Next base: position 1,963,706 of record NW_027182813.1, read on the forward strand.
CTACAAATTCAATGCAATCCCTATTAAATTACCAACATCATTCTTTACAGACATAGAGAAAATAATTATACACTTTGTATGGAATCAAAGAAGACCCCGTATAGCAAAAGCAATTTTAAGCAATAAAAACAAAATGGGAGGTATTAATTTGCCAGACCTCAAACTATACTACAAGGCCGTGGTTCTTAAAACAGCCTGGTATTGGCACAAGTGCAGGGACACAGACCAGTGGAACACAACAGAAAATCCAAATATAGAACCATCCTCATATAGTCACCTAATTTTTGACAAAGCGGGAAAGAATATACTCCGGGGACAAGAATCCCTATTCAACAAATGGTGCTGGGAGAATTGGTTAGCCACTTGCAGAAGACTGAAACAGGACCCACAGCTTTCACCTCTCACAAAAATCAAATCACGGTGGATAACAGACTTAAACCTTAGGCGTGATACAATCAGAATTCTAGAAGAAAATGTAGGAAAGACTCTTACAGACATTGGCCTAGGCAGAGAATTTATGAAGAAGACCCCCAAGGCAATCACAGCAGCAACAAAAATAAATGAATGGGACATGATTAAACTAAAAAGCTTCTGCACAGCCAAAGAAACAGTCCAGAGAATAAACAGATCACCTACAGAATGGGAAAAAATTTTTGCATACTACACATCAGATAAAGGACTGATAACAAGAATCTATTTAGAACTCAGGAAAATCAGCAAGAAAAAATCAAGCAACCCTATCAAAAAGTGGGCAAAGGACATGAATAGAAATTTTTCAAAAGAAGATATAAAAATGGCTAACAAACATATGAAAAAGTGTTCAACATCTCTAATCATCAGGGAAATGCAAATCAAAACCACAATGAGATATCACTTAACCCCAGTGAGAATGGCCTTTATCAAAAAAACCCAAAACAACACATGTTGGCGTGGGTGTGGAGAGACAGGAACACTAATACACTGCTGGTGGGACTGCAAACTAGTGCAACCCCTGTGGAAAGCATTATGGAGGTATCTTAAACAGATTCAAGTAGACCTGCCATTTGACCCAGCAATCCCATTACTGGGCATATACCCAAAGGAAAAAAGGTCATTCTGTAACAAAGGCACGTGTACCCAAATGTTTATAGCAGCACAATTCACAATAGCAAAGATGTGGAAACAACCCAAATGCCCATCAATACATGATTGGATTAGTAAACTGTGGTATATGTATACCATGGAATATTACTCAGCTATAAGGAATGATGAAGATACGACATCTCTATGGTTCTCCTGGAGAGAGTTGGAACCCATTATATTAAGTGAAGTATCCCAAGAATGGAAAAACAAGCATCACATGTACTCACCAGAAAATTGGTTTCCCTGATCATCACCTAAATACAAATCTGGGAATGACACCAATTGGACATCAGACTGAGGTGGGGGGTGGGGGAGGGGATGGGGGTATGCCTACACAATGAGTGCATTGCACACCGTTTGGGGAGTGGTAACACTTGAAGGTGCTGACTCGGGAAAGGGGGGGTGGGGAAAAAAATATGAAACTATTGTTTTTAACATGCACTGTTCACTTAATAATTTATCATGAATATTTCCCATATTATTTCATATCATTGTACAAGAAATAATGTATACATTATGAGGACATACTGTATCTAACAAGATATACTGTTAGACTCTTTGATTCTGTAAAACTAAATTGAAAAAAATAAAAAAATAAAAAAATAAAGTAAACTGTGACGACAGCATCTAGGTTACTGAGAAGTTTCAAAAAGTCTTTGGAGATTACAGAAAGTAAATAAAATCTATAACAAAAAAAAAAAAAAAAGAAAAAGAAAGGAGGCTCTACCACTGTGTCCTGCATGAAACCCACGGGCCCATACCCAGAGTATGATAGAGTGGGTTCCCGGGTACAATCCCAGCCCCCTAAACTCCCCCCGCCCGCCTAATGCAGACAGGGCCCGTGCGCTAAGCATAAACAATACCTTTAACACATAACCCTAACCCTGAACATAACACCCAACCCTGTTCCTATTTCTCCCCTTAACACGTAAACCTCACCGTGCGCCTAACTTTAAACTCTTATCCTAACGCTAATGCATAACCCATTTCCTGAGAACAACCCCATCCCATAATTCTAACCCTATCTCCTAGTCATCACTGTGACACCTAATACCTAACCCTAATTCTAAACCGCTAACCCTAACCGTAACCCTACCTACAACCCTAACACTGACAGTAACCCTTACTTCTAACCCCAACGCTATGCCTAACAAAAACCCTAACCCTTGACCCTAACCCTTCACCCTAACCCGTAAGGCTTACCCTAACCCTTAACCCTAATCCTAATCCTAACCATTAAACCTAACCCTAGCTCTTAAAGCTAACCCTAAACCTTACCCTCACGATTAGACCTAACCCTGACACTAACCTAACACCTAACCCTAACCAGAACCCCTAAAGCTAACCCTGAACCCTATCCCTAACCCTAGCAGTAAACTTTAACCCTAAACCTAAGCCCAACCCGTAACCCTAATCCTATCCTTTTACCCTAAAACTAACCCCTAAACCTAACCCCTATACCTCACCCTAACTCTAACCCCAATCCTATTTCTAACCATACCCCTTCATAAAACACTAACTCCTAACCGCTAACCCTAACACTAACCAAAAACCCTAATCACTAATCCCTAACCCTAACGCTTAACTTGTTCCCTAACCATTATCACTCACCCTAAATCATAACACTGACCCTAACCTTAACCTTTAACTCTAAGCCTAACCCTTAACCCTACAGTAAGGAAGACCCTTAATGCTAATGGGATCCCTTATCCCTAACCCTAACACTACAGCTAAAAGTAACCCTAACCTTGGATCCTTAAACCTAACCCCTAACATTTACTTTAACCCCAAACCTAACCCTAATCCTAAGCATTAAACCTAACCCTATCTCTTAACCCTAACGCTAGCCCTTACCCTAAAGCCTAGATCTAACCCTAAATCTAACCTACCGCCTAATGCTAACCTTAAGCCCTAATGCCAACACTAACCCTGAACCCTAAACGTACCCGTAACCCTTAACACTAACCCTATCCTTGAACCTAAACCCTGACCCTAACCATTACCCGACCCAAGCATTTAACCCTGACCCTAACCCTAATCCTTAATGCTAACCTTAACACTAAACCCTAACCCTAAGCCCAACACTTAACCCTAATCCTATCCCTTAACCCTAACCCTAACCCTAACCCTAATGCTAACCCCTAAACCTCACCCTAACCGTGACCAGTAAACCTAACCCTAACTTATAACACAAACCATAGCACATAACTCTAACCCTGAAACTAACCCTAACCCTAACCCTAAACCATAACTCTTAACTTTAAACCTAAGCGTTAACTCTCACGCTAACCTTTAATCCTAACCCTAATCCTAATCTTCAACCCTAAACCTAACACTTAACCCTAACCCTGTACCAAACCCTAAACCCTCATCTTAACCCTAACCGTAAACCTCAACCCTAAACCAAAGTGTAACCGTTAAACCTAAGAGTAACCTTTAACCCTAACCCTAATCCCTAACCCCAAGCTCTCACCCTAACACTAAACTTCATCCTTAACCCTAACCAGAACCCTAACCCTAAATCTAATTCTCAGACTTCTTGCTTTCTTAGAGTTTAGAAAGCCTGCAATCCTCCCATGCCCTGCGTGAAAGGAGGCTCTACCACTGTGTCCTGCATGAAACCCACGGGCCCATACCCAGAGTATGATAGAGTGGGTTCCCGGGTACAATCCCAGCCCCCTAAAATCCCCCCGCCCGCCTAATGCAGACAGGGCCCGTGCGCTAAGCATAAACAATACCTTTAACAGATAACCCTAACCTTGAACATAACACCCAATCCTGTTCCTATTTCCCCCCTTAACACGTAAACCTCACCGTGCGCCTAACTGTACCTCTTATCCTAACGTTATTGCATAACCCATTTCCTGAGAACAACCCCTATCCCATAATTCTAACCCTATCTCCTAGTCATCACTGTGACACCTAATCCCTAACCCTAATTCTAAACCGCTAACCCTAACCGGAACCCTACCTACAACCCTAACACTGACAGTAACCCTTACTTCTAACCCCAACCCTATGCCTAAAAAAACCCTAACTCTTGACCCTAACCCTTCACACTAACCCCTAAGCCTTTCCCTAACCCTTAACCCTAATCCTAATCCTAACCATTAAACCTAACCCTAGCTCTTAAAGCTAACCCTAAACCTTACCCTCACGACTAGACCTAACCCTGACACTAACCTAACACCTAACCCTAACCAGAACCCCTAAAGCCAGCCCTGAACCCTATCCCGAACCCTAGCAGTAAACTTTAACCCTAAAACTAAGCCCAACCGTAACCCTAATCCTATCCTTTTACCCTAAAACTAACCCCTAAACCTAACCCCTATACCTCACCCTAACTCTAACCCCAATCCTAATTCTAACCATACCCCTTCATAAAACACTGACTCCTAACCGATAACCCTAACACTAACCAAAAACCCTAATCACTAATCCCTAACCCTAACGCTTAACCTTTACCCTAACCGTTAACCCTCACCCTAAATCTTAACCCTGACCCTAACCTTAAACTTTAACTCTAAGCATAACCCTTAACCCTAAAGGAAGGAAGACCCTTAATGCTAATGGGATCCCTTATCCCTAACCCTAACACTACAGCTAAAAATAACCCTAACCTTGGATCCTTAAACCTAACCCCTAACACTTACATTACTCCCAAACCCTAACCCTAATGCTAAGCATTAAACCTAACCCTATCTCTTAACCCTAACGCTAGCCCTTACCCTAACGCCTAGATCTAACCCTAAATCTAACGTACCTCCTAATCCTAACCTTAAGACCTAATGCTAACACTAACCCTGAACCCTAATCCTACCCGTAACCATTAACACTAACCCTATCCGTGAACCTTAACCCTGACCCTAACCATTACCCGCACCCAAGCATTTAACCCTGATTCTAACCCTAATCCTTAATGATAAACCTAACTCTAAACCCGAACCCTAAGCCCAACACTTAACCCTAACCCTATCCCTTTACCCTAACCCTAACCCTAATGTTACCCCCGAAACGTAACCCTAACCGTGACCAGTAAACCTAACCCTAACCTCTAACACAAACCATGGCACATAACTCTAACCCTAAAACTAACCCTAACCCTAACCAAACCCTAATCCCTAACCCCAAGCCCTTCACCCTAACACTAAACTTCATCCTTAACCCTAACCAAAATCCTAACCCTAAATCTAATTCTAAGACTTCTTGCTTCCTTAGAGTTTAGAAAGCCTGCAATCCTCCCATGCCATGCGTGAAAGGAGGCTTTACCACAGTGTCCTGCATGAAACCCACGGGCCCATACCCAGAGTATGATAGAGTGGGTTCCCGAGTACAGTCCCAGCCCCCTAAACTCCCCCCGCCCGCCTAATGCAGACAGGGCCCGTGCGCTAAGCATAAACAATACCTTTAACAGATAACCCTAACCCTGAACATAACACCAAACCCTGTTCCTATTTCTCCCCTTAACACGTAAACCTCACCGTGTGCCTAACTTTAACCTCTTATCCTAACGTTAATGCATAACCCATTTCCTGAGAACAACCCCTATCCCACAATTCTAACCCTATCTCCTAGTCATCACTGTGACACCTAATCCCTAACCCTAATTCGAAACCGCTAACCCTAACGCTTAACCTTTACCTAACCGTTAACCCTCACCCTAAATCTTAACACTGACCCTAACCTTAACCTTTAACTCTAAGCCTAACCCTTAACCCTACGGTAAGGAAGACCCTTAATGCTAATGGGATCCCTTATCCCTAACCCTAACACTACAGCTAAAAATAACCCTAACCTTGGATCCTTAAACCTAACCCCTAACACTTACTTTAACCTCAAACACTAACCCTAATGCTAAGCATTAAACCTAACCCTATCTCTTAACCCTAACGCTAGCCCTTACCCTAACGCTTAGATCTAACCCTAAATCTAACCTACCGCCTAATCCTAACTTTAAGCCCTAATGCTAACACTAACCCTGAACCCTAAACCTACGCGTAACCCTTAACACTAACCCTATCCGTGAACCTTAACCCTGACCCTAACCATTACCCGCACCCAAGCATTTAACCCTGACCCTAACCCTAATCCTTAATGATAACCCTAACCCTAAGCCCAACACTTAACCCTAATCCTATCCCTTAACCCTAACCCTGAAACTAATGCTAACCCCTAAACGTAACCCTAACCATGACCAGTAAACCTAACCCTAACCTCTAACACAAACCATAGCACATAACTCTAACCCTAAAACTAACACTAAACCTAACCCTAAACCCTAATTCTTAACCTTAACCCTAAGCGTTAACTCTCACGCTAACCTTTAATCCTAACCCTAATCCTAATCTTCAACCCTAAACCTAACACTTAACCCTTACCCTGTACCAAACCCTAAACCCTCATCTTAACCCTAACCGTAAACCTCAACCCTAAACCAAAGTGTAACCGATAAAACTAAGAGTAACCTTTAACCCTAACCCTAATCCCTAACCCTAAGCCCTCACCCTAACACTAAACTTCATCCTTAACCCTAACCATAATCCTAACCCTAAATCTAATTCTCAGACTTCTTGCTTTCTTAGAGTTTAGAAAGCCTGCAATCCTCCCATGCCATGCGTGAAAGGAGGCTCTACCACTGTGTCCTGCATGAAACCCACGGGCCCATACCCAGAGTATGATAGAGTGGGTTCGCGGGTACAATCCCAGCCCCCTAAACTCCCCCCGCCCGCCTAATGCAGACAGGGCCCGTGCGCTAAGCATAAACAATACCTTTAACAGATAACCCTAACTCTGAACATAACACCCAACCCTGTTCCTATTTCTCCACTTAACACGTAAACCTCACCGTGCGCCTAACTTTAACCTCTTATCCTAACGTTAATGCATAACACATTTCCTGAAAACAACCCGTATCCCGTAATGCTAACCCTATCTCCTAGTCATCACTGTGACACCTAATCCCTAACCCTAATTCTAAACCGCTAACACTAACCGTAACCCTACCTACAACCCTAACACTGACAGTAAACCTTACTTTTAACCTCAACGCTATGCCTAACAAAAACCCTAACCCTTGATCCTAACCCTTCACCCTAACCCCTAAGCCTTACCCTAACCCTTAACCCTAATCCTAATCCTAACCATTAAACCTAAACCTAGCTCTTAAAGCTAACCCTAAACCTTACCCTCGCGACTAGACCTAACCCTGACACTAACCTAACACCTAACCCTAACCAGAACTCCTAAAGCTAACCCTGAACCCTATCCCTAACCCCAGCAGTAAACTTTAACCCTAAACCTAAGCCCAACGCGTAACCCTAATCCTATCCTTTTACCCTAAAACTAACCCCTAAACCTAACCCCTATACCTCACCCTAACTCTAACCCCAATCCTAATTCTAACCATACCCCTTCATAAAACACTAACTCCTAACTGCTAACCCTAACAATAACCAAAAACCCTAATCACTAATCCCTAACCCTAACGCTTAACCTTTACCCTAACCGTTAACCCTCACCCTAAATCTTAACACTGACCCTAACCTTAACCTTTAACTCTAAGCCTAACCCTTAACCCTACAGAAAGGAAGACCCTTAATGCTAATGGGATCCCTTATCCCTAACCCTAACACTACAGCTAAAAATAACCCTAACCTTTGCTCCTTAAACCTAACCCCTAACACTTACTTTAACCCCAAAACCTAACCCTAATCCTAAGCATTAAACCTAACCCTATCTCTTAACCCTAACGCTAGCCCTTAACCTAACACCTAGATCTAACCCTAAATCTAACCTACCGCCTAATCCTAACCTTAAGCCCTAATGCTAACACTAACCCTGAACCCTAAACCTACCAGTAACCCTTAACACTAACCCTATCCGTGAACCTTAACCCTGACCCTAACCATTACCCGCACCCAAGCATTTAACCCTGACCCTCACCCTAATCCTTAATGCTAACCCTAACACTAAACCCTAACCCTAAGCCCAACACTTAACCCTAATCCTATCCCTTAACCCTAACCCTAACCCTAATGCTAACCCCTAAACGTAACCCTAACCGTGACCAGTAAACCGAACCCTAACCTCTAACACAAACCATAGCACATAACTCTAACCCTAAAACTAACCCTAACCCTAACCCTAACCCTAACCCTAACCTAACCCTAACATCTAACACAAACCATAGCACATAACGCTAACCCTAAAACTCACCCTAACCCTAACCCTAACCCTAAACCCTAACTCATAACCTTAACACTAAGCGTTAACTCTCACGCTAACCTTTAATCCTAACCCTAATCCTAATCTTCAACCCTAAACGTAACACTTAACCCTAACCCTGTACCAAACCCTAACCCCTCATCTTAACCCTAACCGTAAACCTCAACCCTAAACCAAAGTGTAACCGTTAAAACTAAGAGTGACCTTTAACCCTAACCCTAATCCCTAACCCTAAGCCCTCACCCTAACACTAAACTTCATCCTTAACCCTAACCAGAATCCTAACCCTAAATCTAATTCTCAGACTTCTTGCTTTCTTAGAGTTTAGAAAGCCTGCAATCCTCCCATGCCATGCGTGAAAGGACGCTCTACCACTGTGTCCTGCATGAAACACACGGGTCCATACCCACAGTATGATAGAGTGGTTTCCCGGGTACAATCCCAGCCCCCTAAACTCCCCCCGCCCGCCTAATGCAGACAGGGCCCGTGCGCTAAGCATAAACAATACCTTTAACAGATAACCCTAACCCTGAACATAACACCCAACCCTGTTCCTATTTCTCCCCTTAACAAGTAAACCTCACCGTGCGCCTAACTTTAACCTCTTATCCTAACGTTAATGCATAACCCATTTCCTGAGAACAACCCCTATCCCATAATTCTAACCCTATCTCCTAGTCATCACTGTGACACCTAATCCCTAACCCTAATTCTAAACCGCTAACCCTAACCGTAACCCTACCTACAACCCTAACACTGACAGTAATCCTTACTTCTAACCCCAACGCTATGCCTAAAAAAACATTAACCCTTGACCCTAACCTTTCACCCTAACCCCTAAGCCTTACCCTAACCCTTAACCCTAATCCTAATCCTAACCATTAAACCTAACCCTAGCTCTTAAAGCTAACCCTAAACCTTAAACTCACGACTAGACCTAACCCTGACACTAACCTAACACCTAACCCTAACCAGAACCCCTAAAGCTAACCCTGAACCCTATCCCTAACTCCAGCAGTAAACTTTAACCCTAAAACTCAGCCCCACCTGTAACCCTAATCCTATCCTTTTACCCTAAAACTAACCCCTAAATCTAACCCCTATACCTCACCCTAACTCTAACCCCAATCCTCATTCTCACCATACCCCTTCATAAAACACTAACTCCTAACCGCTAACCCTAACACTAACTAAAAACCCTAATCACTAATCCCTAACCCTAACGCTTTACCTTTACCCTGACCGTTAACCCTCACCCTAAATCTTAACACTGACCCTCACCTTAACCTTTAACTCTAAGCCTAACCCTTAACCCTACAGTAAGGTAGACCCTTAATGCTAATGGGATCCCTTATCCCTAACCCTAACACTACAGCTAAAAATAACCCTAACCTTGGATCCTTAAACCTAACCCCTAACACTTACTTTAACCCCAAACCCTAACCCTAATCCTAAGCATTCAACCTAACCCTATCTCTTAACCCTAACGCTAGCCCTTACCGTAACGCCTAGATCTAACCCTAAATCTAACCTACCGCCTAATCCTAACCTTAAGCCCTAATGCTAACACTAACCCTGAAGCCTAAACCTACCCGTAACCCTTAACACTAACCCTATCCGTGATCCTTAACCCTGACCCTAACCATTACCCGCACCCAAGCATTTAACCCTGATTCTAACCCTAATCCTTAATGATAAACCTAACACTAAACGCTAACCCTAAGCCCAACACTTAACACTAATCCGATCCCTTAACCCTAACCCTAACCCTAATGCTACCGCCTATACGTAACCCTAACCGTGACAAGTAAACCTAACCCTAACATCTAACACAAACCATAGCACATAACGCTAACCCTAAAACTCACCCTAACCCTAACCCTAACCCTAAACCCTAACTCATAACCTTAACACTAAGCGTTAACTCTCACGCTAACCTTTAATCCTAACCCTAATCCTAATCTTCAACCCTAAACCTAACACTTAACCCTAACACTGTACCAAACCCTAACCCCTCATCTTAACCCTAACCGTAAACCTCAACCCTAAACCAAAGTGTAGCCATTAAACCTAAGAGTAACCTTTAACCCTAACCCTAATCCCTAACCCTAAGCCCTCACCCTAACACTAAACTTCATCCTTAACCCTAACCAGAATCCTAACCCTAAATCTAATTCTCAGACTTCTTGCTTTCTTAGAGTTTAGAAAGCCTGCAATCCTCCCATGCCATGCGTGAAAGGACGCTCTACCACTGTGTCCTGCATGAAACACACGGGTCCATACCCACAGTATGATAGAGTGGGTTCCCGGGTACAATCCCAGCCCCCTAACTCCCCCCGCCCGCCTAATGCAGACAGGGCCCGTGCGCTAAGCATAAACAATACCTTTAACAGATAACCCTAACCCTGAACATAACACCCAACCCTGTTCCTATTTCTCCCCTTAACAAGTAAACCTCACCGTGCGCCTAACTTTAACCTCTTATCCTAACGTTAATGCATAACCCATTTCCTGAGAACAACCCCTATCCCATAATTCTAACCCTATCTCCTAGTCATCACTGTCACACCTAATCCCTAACCCTAATTCTAAACCGCTAACCCTAACCGTAACCCTACCTACAACCCTAACACTGACAGTAATCCTTACTTCTAACCCCAACGTTATGCCTAACAAAAACCCTAACCCTTGACCCTAACCTTTCACCCTAACCCCTAAGCCTTACCCTAACCCTTAACCCTAATCCTAATCCTAACCATTAAACCTAACCCTAGCTCTTAAAGCTAACCCTAAACCTTACCCTCACGACTAGACCTAACCCTGACACTAACCTAACACCTAACCCTAACCAGAACCCCTAAAGCTAACCCTGAACCCTATCCCTAACTCCAGCAGTAAACTTTAACCCTAAAACTCAGCCCCACCTGTAACCCTAATCCTATCCTTTTATCCTAAAACTAACCCCTAAACCTAACCTCTATACCTCACCGTAACTCTAACCACAATCCTCATTCTCACCATACCCCTTCATAAAACACTAACTCCTAACCGCTAACCCTAACACTAAACAAAAACCCTAATCACTAATCCCTAACCCTAACGCTTTACCTTTACCCTGACCGTTAACCCTCACCCTCAATCTTAACACTGACCCTAACCTTAACCTTTAACTCTAAGCCTAACCCTTAACCCTACAGTAAGGAAGACCCTTAATGCTAATGGGATCCCTTATCCCTAACCCTAACACTACAGCTAAAAATAACCCTAACCTTGGATCCTTAAACCTAACCCCTAACACTTACTTTAACCCCAAACCCTAACCCTAATCCTAAGCATTAAACCTAACCCTATCTCTTAACCCTAACGCTAGCCCTTACCCTAACGCCTAGATCTAACCCTAAATCTAACCTACCGCCTAATCCTAACCTTAAGCCCTAATGCTAACTCTAACTCTGAACCCTAAACCTAAACGTAACCCTTAACACTAACCCTATCCGTGAACCTTAACCCTGACCCTAACCATTACCCGCACCCACGCATTTAACCCTGACCCTACCCCTAATCCTTAATGATAACCCTAACACTAAACCCTAACCCTAAGCCCAACACTTAACCCTATTCGTATCCCTTAACCCTAACCCTAACCCTAGTGCTAACCCCTAAACGTAACCCTAACCGTCACCAGTAAACCTAACCCTAAACTCTAACACAAAACACAGCACATAACTCTAACCCTAAAACTAACCCTAACCCTAACCCTAACCCTAAACCCTAACTCTTAACCTTAACCCTAAGCGTTAACTCTCACGCTAACCTTTAATCCTAACCCTGATCCTAATCTTCAACCCTAAACCTAACACTTAACCCTAACCCTGTACCTAACCCTAACCCCTCATCTTAACCCTAACCGTAAACCTCAACCCTAAACCAAAGTGTAACCGTTAAACCTAAGAGTAACCTTTAACCCTAACCCTAATCCCTAACCCTAAGCCCTCACCCTAACACTAAACTTCATCCTTAACACTAACCAGAATCCTAACCCTAAATCTAATTCTCAGACTTCTTGCTTTCTTAGAGTTTAGAAAGCCTGCAATCCTCCCATGCCATGCGTGAAAGGAGGCTTTACCCCTGTGTCCTGCATGAAACCCACGGGCCCATACCCACAGTATGATAGAGTGGGTTCCCGGATAAAATCCCAGCCCCCTAAACTCCCCCTGCCCGCCTAATGCAGACAGGGCCCATACGCTAAGCATAAACAGTACCGTTAACAGATAACCCTAACCCTGAACATAACATCCAACCCTATTCGTATTTCTCCCCTTAACACGTAAACCTCACCGTACGCCTAACTTTAACCTCTTATCCGAACGTTAATGCATAACCCATTTCCTGAGAACAACCCCTATCCCATAATTCTAACCCTATCTCCTAGTCATCACTTTGACACCTAATCCCGAACCCTAATTCTAAACCGCTAACCCTAAAAGTAACCCTACCTACAACCCTAACACTGACAGGAACTCTTACTTCTAACCCCAACGCTATGCCTAACAAAAACCCTAACCCTTGACCCTAACCCTTCACCCTAACCACTAAGCCTTACCCTAACCCTTAACCCTAATCCTAATCCTAACCATTAAACCTAACCCTAGCTCTTAAAGCTAACCCTAAACCTTACCCTCACGACTAGACCTAACCCTGACACTAACCTAACACCTAACCCTAACCAGAACCCCTAAAGCTAACCCTGAACCATATTCCTAACCCTAGCAGTAAACTTTAACCCTAAACCTAAGCCCAACCCGTAACCCTAATCCTATCCTTTTACCCTAAAACTAACCCCTAAACCTAACCCCTATACCTCACCCTAACTCTAACCCCAATCCTAATTCTAACCATACCCCTTCAAAAAACACTAACTCCTAACCGCTAACCCTAACACTAACCAAAAACCCTAATCACTAATCCCTAACCCTAACGCTTATCCTTTACCCTCACCGTTAACCCTCACCCTAAATCTTAACACTGACCCTAACCTTAACCTTTAACTCTAAGCCTAACCCTTAATCCTACAGTAAGGAGACCTTAATGCTAATGGGATCCCTTATCCCTAACCCTAACACTACAGCTAAAAATAACCCTAACCTTGGATCCTTAAACCTAACCCCTAACACTTACTTTAACCCCAAACCCTAACCCTAATCCTAAGCATTAAACCTAACCCTATCTCTTAACCCTAACGCTAGCCCTTACCCTAACGCCTAGATCTAACCCTAAATCTAACCTACCGCCTAATCTGACCCTTAAGCCCTAATGCTAAATCTAACCCTGAACCCTAAACCTACCCATAACCCTTAACACTAACCCTATCCGTGAACCTTAACCCTGACCCTAACCATTACCCGCACCCAAGCATTTAACCCTGACCCTAACCCTAATCCTTAATGATAACCCTAACACTAAACCCTAACCCTAAGCCCAACAGTTAACCCTAATCCTAAACCCTTAACCCTAACCCTAACCCTAATGCTACCCCCTAAACCTAACCCTAACCGTGACCAGTAAACCTAACCCTAACCTCTAACACAAACCCTAGCACATAACTCTAACCCTAATACTAACCCTAACCCTAACCCTGACCCTAAACCCTAACTCTTAACCTTAACCCTAAGCGTTAACTCTCACGCTAACCTTTAATCCTAACCCTAATCCTAATCTTCAACCCTAAACCTAACACTTAACCCGAACCCTGTACCAAACCCTAACCCCTCATCTTAACCCTAACCGTAAACCTTAACCCTAAACCAAAGTGTAACCGTTAAACCTAAGAGTAACCTTTAACCCTAACCCTATTCCCTAACCCTAAGCCCTCACACTAACACTAAACTTCATCCTTAACCCTAACCAGAATCCTAATCCTAAATCTAATTCTCAGACTTTCTTGCTTCCTTAGAGTTTAGAAAGCCTGCAATCCTCCCATGCCATGCGTGAAAGGAGGCTCTACCACTGTGTCCTGCATGAAACCCACGGGCCCATACCCAGAGTATGATAGAGTGGGTTCCCGGGTACAATCCCAGCACCCTAAACTCCCCTCGCCCGCCTAATGCAGACAGGGCCCGTGCGCTAAGCATAAACAATACCTTTAACAGATAACCCTAACCCTCAACATAACACCCAACCCTGTTCCTATTTCTCCCCTTAACACGTAAACCTCACCGTGCGCCTAACTTTAACCTCTTATCCTAACGTTAATGCATAACCCATTTCCTCAGAACAACCCCTATCCCATAATTCTAACCCTATCTCCTAGTCATCACTGTGACACCTAATCCCTAACCCTAATTCTAAACCGCTAACCATAACCGTAACCCTACCTACAACCCTAACACTGACAGTAACCCTTACTTCTAACCCCAAAGCTATGCCTAACAAAAACCCTAACCCTTGACCCTAACCCTTCACCCTAACCCCTAAGCCTTACCCTAACCCTTAACCCTAATCCTAATCCTAATCATTAAACTTAACCCTAGCTCTTAAAACTAACCCTAAAACTTGCCCTCACGACTAGACCTAACCCTGACACTAACCTAACACCTAACCCTAACCAGAACCCCTAAAGCTAACCCTGAACCCTATCCCTAACCCTAGCAGTAAACTTTAACCCTAAACCTCAGCCCCACCCGTAACCCTAATCCTATCCTTTTACCCTAAAACTAACCCCTAAACCTAACCCCTATACCTCACCCTAACTCTAACCCCAATCATAATTCTAACCATACCCCTTCATAAAACACTAAATCCTAACCGCTAACCCTAACACTAACGAAAAACACTAATCACTAATCCCTAACCCTAAGGCTTAACCTTTACCCTAACCGTTAACCCTCACCCAAAATCTTAACACTGACCCTAACCTTAACCTTTAACTCTAAGCCTAACCGTTAACCCTACATTAAGGAAGACCCTTAATGCTAATGGGATCCCTTATCCCTAACCCTAACACTACAGCTAAAAATAACCCTAACCTTGGATCCTTAAAACTAACCCCTAACACTTACTTTAACCCCAAACCCTAACCCTAATCCTAAGCATTAAACCTAACCCTATCTCTTAACCCTAACGCTAGCCCTTACCGTAACGCCTAGATCTAACCCTAAATCTAACCTACCGCCTAATCCTAACCTTAAGCCCTAATGCTAACTCCAACCCTGAACCCTAAACCTACCCGTAACCCTTAACACTAACCCTATCCGTGAACCTTAACCCTGACCCTAACCATTACCCGCACCCAGGCATTTAACCCTGACCCTACCCCTAATCCTTAATGCTAACCCTAACACTAAACCCTAACCCTAAGCCCAACACTTATCCCTAATCCTATCCCTTAAAACTAACCCTAACCCTAATGCTACCCCCTGAACGTAACCCTAACCGTGACCAGTAAACCTAACCCTAACCTCTAACACAAACCATAGCACAAAACTCTAACCCTAAAACTAACCCTAACCCTAACCCTAAACCCTAACTCTTAACTTTAACCCTTAGCGTTAACTCTCACGCTCACCTTTAATCCTAACCCTAATCCTAATCTTCAACCCTAAACCTAACACGTAACCCTAACCCTGTACCAAACCCTAAACCCTCATCTTAACCCTAACCGTAAACCTCAACCCTAAACCAAAGTGTAACCGTTAAACCTAAGAGTAACCTTTAACCCTAACCCTAATCCCTAACCCTAAGCCCTCACCCTAACACTAAACTTCATCCTTAACCCTAACCAGAATCCTAACCCTAAATCTAATTCTCAGACTTCTTGCTTTCTTAGAGTTTAGAAAGCCTGCAATCCTCCCATGCCATGCGTGAAAGGAGGCTCTACCACTGTGTCCTGCATGAAAACCACGGGCCCATACCCAGAGTATGATAGAGTGGGTTCCCGGGTACAAGCC
The DNA here is from genome assembly GCF_041146395.1 of Eulemur rufifrons. NCBI lineage: Eukaryota > Metazoa > Chordata > Mammalia > Primates > Lemuridae > Eulemur > Eulemur rufifrons. The sequence continues at coordinate 1,979,998 of NW_027182813.1, forward strand.
CAGCCCCCTAAACTCCTCCCACCCGCCTAATGCAGGCAGGGCCCGTGCGCTAAGCATAAACAATACCTTTAACAGATAACCCTAACCCTGAACATAACACCCAACCCTGTTCCTATTTCTCCCCTTAACACGTAAACCTCACCGTGCGCCTAACTTTAATCTCTTATCCTAACGTTAATGCATAACCCATTTCCTGAGAACAACCCCTATCCCATAATTCTAACCCTATCTCCTAGTCATCACTGTGACACCTAATCCCTAACCCTAATTCTAAACCGCTAACCCTAACCGTAACCCTACCTACAACCCTAACACTGACAGTGACTCTTACTTCTAACCCCAACGCTATGCCTAACAAAAACCCTAACCCTTGACCCTAACCCTTCACCCTAACCCCTAAGCCTTACCCTAACCCTTAACCCTAATCCTAATCCTAGCCATTAAACCTAACCCTAGCTCTTAAAGCTAACCCTAAACCTTACCCTCACGACTAGACCTAACCCTGACACTAACCTAACACCTAACCCTAACCAGAACCCCTAAAGCTAACCCTGAACCCTATCCCTAACCCTAGCAGTAAACTTTAATCCTAAACCTAAGCCCAACCGGTAACCCTAATCCTGTCCTTTTACCCTAAAACTAACCCCTAAACCTAACCCCTATACCTCACCCTAACTCTAAACCCAATCCTAATTCTAACCATACCCCTTCATAAAACACTAACTCCTAACCGCTAACCTTAACACTAACCAAAAACCCTAATCACTAATCCCTAACCCTAACACTTAACCTTTACCCTAACCGCTAACCCTCACCCTAAATCTTAACACTGACCCTAACCTTAACCTTTAACTCTAAGCCTAACCCTTAACCCTACAGTAAGGAAGACCCTTAATGCTAATGGGATCCCTTATCCCTAACCCTAACACTACAGCTAAAAGTAACCCTAACCTTGGATCCTTAAACCTAACCCCTAACACTTCCTTTAACCCCAAACCCTAACCCTAATCTTAAGCATTAAATCTAACCCTATCTCTTAAACCTAACACTAGCCCTTACCCTAACGCCTAGATCTAACCCTAAATCTAACCTACCGCCTAATCCTAACCTTAAGCCCTAATGCTAACTCTAACCCAGAACCCTAAACCTACCTGTAACCCTTAACACTGACCCTATCCCTAACCCCCTTACCCTAACTCTGTTAACCCTAACCCTCAACCCTGACCCTAACCTTAAACCTTAATCCTAACCATGCGTGCGATGAGCCTCTGCCTTTGTCCTGCGTGACAGTTCAAGCCCAACACCCAGGGTACGATGAAGTGGGGACACAGCCTTGCTCCACACCCACAGTGCCCCGTATGTTAGACAGGGCCCGTGCCCTAACACACACCGTTAAACGTAAGCCCTAACCCTATCACTAAACCAAACCCTTAGTAAGCCCTGAATCTAACTCCTAACAGTAACCCTAATCCCTGACCCTTACTCTTGCCTCTCACCCTAAACCTAAACCCAACCACTAAACATAATCCTAATCTCTAACCCTAACAGTAACCCTAACCCTAATTCTAACCTAAAACCCTAACCCCTAAATCTAATCCTAGTCCCTAACACCTAACCTTACCCTAAACCGAATTCCAATTCTCAGACTTTTTAAATTCAAAATTTAAAAAAGCCTACAATCCACCAATGCCGTGTCTGAGATGAGCATCCGCCCCTATGTCCTGCATGACAGGCAGGCGCCAATGCCCAGGGTACTATGGAGTGGAGTCCTGGGGTCTGTAGGCTTGCTAAACTCCAGTTTGGAAGAATTGCTATAGTCATATATAGGGATGCTTACATTTACTTATAGAAAGCAACTATTGGTGTGTGATTTGTAGGCTTGCCTTACTCTAGTTTGGATGAAGAAGCTGAATCATATGTAGGAATATTAGCTTTGAGTTAGAGGAAGCATCTATGGGGGGTGCTTTTTTGGCTTGTTAAACTCTGGTTTGGAAGAAGTTCGAGAGTCTTATATAGGAACGATATCATTCATTCAGAGAAAGCAATTATAGGGAGTTGGTTTGTAGGCTTGCTAAGCTCTAGTTTGGAGGAAGGCGAGAGTCATATATAGGAACGCTTACGTTCACATAAAGCGTCTACGGGGGGACGGTTTCTAGGCTTCCTAAACTCTAGCTTGGAAAAAGAGGACAGTTATGTATAGGAACTCTCGGCGGGGGATTTGTAGCATTGCTAAAAATCTTAGATTGGAAAAGTTGCGAGAGTCATACATAGGAATGTTAACATTCACTCAATGAAAGCAACTATAAGGGGTGCTTTCCAGGCTGGCTACACTCTAATTTGGAAAAAGTGCGACAGTCATATATAGGAAGGCTTATATTCACTCAGACAAAGCAATTATGTGTAGGTGTATAGTAGGCATGCTAACTCTAGTTTGGAAAATTTCGAGAGCCATGTATAGGAAAGCTTACAGTAACTTAGAGAAAGCAACGAACAGGGGTGGAGTGTAGACTTGCTAAACTCTAGTTTGGAGGAAGTGCCATAGTCATATATAGGAACGCTTAAATTCGTTCAGAGAAAACAGCTGTCGGGGATTGGTTTGTAGACTTATTCAACTCTAGTTTGGAAGAAGTGCGAGAGACATATATAGGAATGTTTACATTGACTCAAAGAAAGCAACTATGGGGGAGTGTTATTTTGGCATGCCAGATGCTAGTTAGGAAGAAGTACAAGACTCATATATAGGAACGCTTACATTCACACAGCGAGAGCAACTACGGAGTAGTGTCAGGTAGACATATTAAAGTCTAGCTTGGGAGAAGTTCCAGAGTCCTATATAAGAAAGGTAAGAGCCACTTTGAAAAAGCAAGTCTTGGCGGGTGGTTTGTAGGCCTGCAAAACCTTGTTTTGGTTGAAGTGTGAGAATCATATATGAGAACGCTTACATTCACTCAGAGAAAGCAATGATGGGGTTGTTTGTAGGCTTACTAAACTGCAGTTTGGAAGAAGCACGAGAATCACATATAGGAGCACATACATTTTGACGCACTGAAAGTAACTATGGGGTGGTGTTTTATAGGCATGATAAACTCTAGTTTGGACGAAGTTTGAGAATCACATATAAGAAAGCTTAGTCGCTTAAAGCAAATCTCTGGGTGTGGAATGTAGGCGTGCCAAACTCTATTTTGGTTTCGGAGTGAGAGTCATATATGGGAAGGCTTACATTCGCTCAGAGAAAGCAACGATGGTGTGGTGGTTTGTAGGCATACTGAACTCTAGTTTGGAAGAAGTAGGAGAATGATATATGGGAACGCTTACATTCATGCAGAGAAAGCAATTATGGGGTGGCTTTTTTGTACCCATGCTAATCTCTAGTTTAGAAGAAATTATATAGGAAAGCGTACACTCATTTATAGAAACCAACTTTCGGTGGATGGACGGTAGACCTGCAAAACTCTACTTTGGAAGGAGGGGGAGAGTCATATTGGGGCCACGTACATTGACTCAGAGAAATCAAGGATGGGGTTGTGGTTTGTAGGCATACTAAACTCTAGTTTGGAAGAAGTACGAGAATCATATATAGGAACGCTTACATTCATGCAGAGAAAGCAACTATGGAGTGATGTTTGTATGCCTACTAAACGATAGTTTGGAGGAAGTTTAGAATCTTATATAGCAAAGCTTACAGTCACCTAGAGAGAGCAACTCTTGGGAGATGGTTTCTAAGCCTGATAATTTGCACCAACTCTTAAAGTCAAGTATGGGAAGGTTTACATCCGCTCAGAACGCAAGGTTTGGGTTGCAGTTTGTGGCCATAATTGTAGTTTGGAAGAAGTAGAAAAGTCATATATATGAACGGTTACATTCACGCAGACAAACCAGCTATGGAGTGATGTGTGTATGCCTACTAAACTATAGTTTGGAGGATGTTCGAGAGTCATATCTGGAAAGCTTACAGTCATTTAGAGAAAGAAACTCTCGGGGGGTGGTTCGTAGGCCTGCTAAACTCCATTTTCAAAGAAGTGTCAAAATCATATACAGGAACGCTTACATTCACTCAGAGAAAGCAACGTTGGAGTGGCCGTTTATGAGCATACTAAACTCTACTTTGGAAGAGGTACGAGAGACATAAATACGAACGCTTACATTAACACAGAGAAAGCAAATACGGGGTGCTGTAGTGCAGGCATGCTAAACTATAGATGGGAAGAAGTTCGAAAGCTGACAGTCACTTAGAGAAAGCAACTCTTGGTGGGTGATTTTTTAAGTCTGCTAAATTGTATTTTGAAAGACGTGTCAGAGTCTTATATACAAACGCTTACATTCATGCGTAGAAAGAAACTATGGGGTGATGTGTTGTGGGGATGCTAAACTGCAGTTTGGAAGAAGTTCGAGAGTGTTATGTAGGATAGCTTACAGTCACCTAGAGAAAGCAACACTCAGGAGAGCTTTGCAAGCCTGCTAAACTCTAACTAGCAGCAATTGTGAGAGTCAAACATGGGAACGCTTACATTCACTCAGAGAACACAACGTTTGGGTGGTGGTTTGTAGGCATAATAACTGTAGTTCGGAAAAAGTAGGAGAGTCATAGATGAACGGTTACATTCACGCAGAGAAAGCAACTGTTGGGTGGCGTATGTATGCATGCTAATCTGTAGTTTGTAGGAATTTTGAGAGTCATATCTGGGGAAAATTACAGTCAGTTAGAGAAAGCAACCATCGGGGGCCGTTTTGTAGATCTGGTAAATTCTATTTTGAAAGAAGAGTGAGAGTCATATATGGGAACGCTTATGATCACGAAGAGAAATCAACTATGGGGCTGTGTTTTGTTGGCATGCTAAACTGTAGTTTGGAAGAAGTTCGCGAGTCTTACATAGGAAAATTTACAGTCACCTAGAGAAAGCAACTCTCGGGAGATTGTTTCTAAGCATGCTAAATTCTAGTTTGCATCAATTGTGAGAGTCAAACATGGGAACGCTTACATTCACTCAGAGAACGCAACGTTTGGGTGGTGGTTTGTAAGCATTCTAAACTGTATTTTGGAGGAAGTAGGAGAGTCATATATACGAATGCTTACATTCACGCAGAGAAAGCAACTCTGTGATCGTATTTTGTTGGCATGCTAAACTGTGGTTTGGAAGAAGTTCGAGAGCCTTACATAGGAAAGATTACAGTGACACAGAGAAAAACAAATCTCTGTAGTTTGTTGGTAGGTCTGCTAAACTGTAATTTGGATGAAGTGTGAGAACGCTTGCATTCACTCAGAGAAAGAACGTTGTCGTGATGGTTTGTAGGAATAAATGCTGTAGTTCAAAAGAAGTAGGAGAGTCATATATGAACGGTTACATTCACGCAGAGAAAGCAACTGTGGGGTGGCCTATGTAATCATCATAATCTAGTTTGGAGGAAGTTCGAGAGTCATATGTGGGAAAAATTAAAGTCACCTAGAGAATTGGAACCATCGGGTGTTGTGTAGATCTGCTAAATTCTATTTTGGAAGAAGAGTGAGAGTCATATATGGGAACGCTTATGTTCACTCAGAGAAATCAACGATGGGGCGCTGTATTGTTGGCATGCTAAACTGTAGTTTGGAAGAAGTTCGAGAGTCTTATATAGGAAAGTTTACAGTCACCTAGAGAAAGCAACTCACAGGAGGTGGTTTGTGGGCCGCTAAACTCTAATTTGGATGAAGTGAAAGAGGCATACATGGATACGCTTCATTCACTCAGAGAAAGGTAAATTTGGGTGCCGGTTTGTAGGTATACTAACTCCAGTTTGGAAGAAGTACGAGAGTCATATATATGAACGCTTATATGGACGCAGAGAAAGCAACTATGGGGTGGTGTTTTGTAGGCATGATAAAATATAATTTGGAAGAAGTTCGAAAGCTGACAGTGACTTAGAGAAAGCAACTCTCGGCGGTTGATTTTGAGGTCTGCTAAATTGTATTTTGAAAGAAGTACCAGAGTCATATATAAAATCGCTTATATTTATGCTGAGAAAGAAACTATGTGGTGATGTTTTGTTGGCGTGCTGAAATGTAGTTTCGAAGAAGTTCGACAGTCTTTTATAGGAAAGCTTACAGTCCCCCAGAGGAAGCAACTTTCGAGAGATAGTTTGTAAGCCTGCTAAACTCTACTTTGCATCATTTGGAACAGTCATACTTGGGAACGCTAACATTCTCTCAGAGAACGCAACGTTTGGTTGGTTGTTTGTAAGCATACTAAACTGTATTTTGGAAGAAGTAGCAGAGTCATATATATGAGTGCTTACATTCACGCAGAGAGGGCAACTATGGGGTGGTGTTTTGTAGGCATGCAAATCTCTAGTTGCGAAGAAGTTAAGAGTAATAGGAAAGCTTACAGTCTCACAGAGAAAGCAACCCTTGGGGGCCGGTTTGTAGTTCTGCTAAATTCTATTTTGGATGAAGTGTGAATCATAAACGGGAACGCTAACATTCACTCAGAGAAAGCAGGGTTGCGGTGGTGATTTTTAGTCACACTAAACTGGAGTTTGGAGGAAGTACGAGAATAAAAGAATGCTTACATTCACTCAGAAAAAGCAACGTTGGGGAGGTGGTTGGTAGGTGTACTATACTTTGGAAGAAGTACGAGCGTGATGCATAGGAACGCTTACATTCACGCAAACTATGGGGTGGCCTTTTGTTGGCATGCTAAACTATGTTCCAAAGTCATATATAGGAAAGCTTATAGTGAGAGAAAGCAACTCTCGGGCGGTGTTTTGTAGGTCCGGCAAATTGCATTTTGAAAGCAGTCCGAGATTCATATAAGGGAAGGCCTATATCCACTCAGAGAAAGCAATGTTAGGCTGGTGGTTTGTAGGCATACTAAACTGTATTTTGGAACTCGTATGTATGACTCTCACACTTGATCCAAATTAGAGTTCACCAGGCCTATAAACCACATCCTGAGAGTTGCTGTCTCTAGGTGAATGTAAGCTTTCCTATGTAAAACTCTCGAACTTCTTCCAAACTAAAGTTTAGCATGCCAACAATACACCACCGCATCGTTGCTTTCTCTGAGTGAACATAAGCATTCCCTTATATGAATCACTTTTTCCAAAATAGAATTTAGCAGACCTACAAACCAGTCCCCGATGGTTGATTTAGCTATGTGACTGTAATTTTCTCCAGATATGACTCTCAAACTTCCTCCAAAGTATAGATTAACATGCGTACATACACCACCCAACAGTTTCTTTCTCTGCGTGAATGTAACTGTTCATATATATGACTCTCCTACTTCTTCCGACCTACAGTTATTATGCCTACAAAGCACCAACCAAACGTTGTGTTCTCTCCGTGAATGTAAGCGTTCCCATATTTGACTCTCACAATTGCTGCTAATTAGTGTTTAGAGGCTTGCAAAGCTGTCCCGAGTGTTGTTTTCTCTAGGTGACTGTAGCTATCCTATATAACACTCTGGAACTCCTTTCAAACTGCAGTTTAGCATGCCAACAACACATCACCCTATAGTTTCTTTCTCTGCATAAATGTAAGCGTTTGTATATATGACTCTTGTACGTCTTTCAAAATACAATTTAGCAGACCTAAAAATCACCCGCCAAGAGTTGCTTTCTCTAAGTGACTGTCAGCTTTCGAACTTCTTCCAATCTATAGTTTAGCATGCCTGCACTACAGCACCCCGTATTTGCTTTCTCTGTGTTAATGTAAGCGTTTGTATTTATGTCTCTCATACCTCTTCCAAAGTAGAGTTTAGTATGCTCAAAAACGGCCACCCCAACGTTGCTTTCTCTGAGTGAATGTAAGCGTTCCTGTATATGATTCTAACACTTCATTGAAAATAGAGTTTAGCAGGCCTACGAACCATCCCCAGAGAGTTGCTTTCTCTAAATGACTGTAAGCTTTCCAGATATGACTCTCGAACTCCTCCAATCTATCGTTTAGTAGGCATACAAACATCACTCCATAGTTGCTTTCTCTGCATGAATGTAAGCGTTCCTATAAATGATTCTCGTACTTCTGCCAAACTAGAGTTTAGTATGCCTACAAACCACAACGCCATCGTTGATTTCTCCGAGTGAATATACCCAGTCCCCCATATGACTCTCCCCCTTCTTCCAAAGTAGAGTTTTGCAGGCCTACAAACCATCCCCCAAAAGTTGGTTTCTATAAATGACGGTACGCTTTCCTATATATTACTCTTTAACTTCTTGCAAAATAGAGATTTGCATGGCTACAAAAAAGCCACCCCATAATTGCTTTCTCTGCATGAATGTAAGCGTTCCCATATATCATTCTCCTACTTCTTCCAAACTAGAGTTCAGTATGCCTACAAACCACCACACCATCGTTGCTTTCTCTGAGTGAATGTAAGCCTTCCCATATATGACTCTCACTCTGAAACCAAAATAGAGTTTGGCACACCTACATTCCACACCCAGAGATTTGCTTTAAGCGACTCTAAGCTTTCTTATATGTGTTTCTCAAACTGCGTCCAAACTAGAGTTTAGCATTCCTAGAAACCACCCCAGAGTTGCTTTCTCTGCATGAATGTAAGCGTTTGTATATATGACTCTGGTACTTCTTTCAAGATACAATTTAGCACACCGAAAAATCAACCGCCGAGAGTTGCTTTCTCTAAGTGACTGTCTGTTTTCGAACTTCTTCCAAATTATATTTTAGCATGCCTACAAAACACCACCCCATAGTTGCTTTCTCTGCATCAATATAAGCGTTCATATATATGCCTCTCTCACTTCATCTAAATTAGAGTTTAGCAGGCCTACAAACAACACCCCGTGAGTTGCTTTCTCTAGGTGACTGTAAACTTTCCTATATAAGAATCTCCAACTTCTTTCAAACTACACCATGCCAACAAAACACCACACGGTGGTTGCTTTCTCTGAGTGAACATAAGCGTTCCCATATATGACTCACACTCTGTTTCCAAAATAGAATTTAGCAGATCGACAAACCAACCCAAGATGGTTCCTTTCTCTAAGTGACTGTAATTTTTCCCCAGATATGACTCTCGCACTTCCTCCAAACTACAGATTAACATGCATATATCGCCACCCCACAGTTGCTTTCTCTGCGTGAATGTAACGGTTCATATATATGACTCTCCTACTTCTTCCCAACTACAGTTATTATGCCTTCAAACCATCACGATGTTTCTTTCTCTGAGTGAATGAATGCAAGCGTTCTCACATTTCATCCAAGTTAGAGTTTAGCAGGCCTACCAATAAACTTCCGAGAGTTGTTTTCTCTGTGTCACTGTAATCTTTCCTATATAAGACTCTCGAACTTCTTCCAAACCACAGTTTAGCATGCCAACAAAATACGACCCCAGAGTTGCTTTCTCTGCCTGAATGTAAGCGTTCCTATACATGACTCTCGTACTTCCTCCAAAATACAGTTTAGAATGCCTACAAACCACCACCCAAACGTTGCGTTCTCTGAATGAATGAAAGCATTCCCATGTTTGACTCTCACAATTGATGCAAAGTAGAGTTTAGCACGCCAAGAAAGGCTCTCCCGAGAGTTGCTTTCTCTAGGTGAGTGTAAGCTTTCCTAAATAAGACTCTCCAACTTCTTCCAAACTACAGGTTAACATGCCCACAAAACATCACCCCATGGTTTTTTCTTTGCATGAATGTAAGCATTAGTATATATGACTCTGGTACTTCTTTCAAAATACAATTTAGCAGACCTAAAAATCACCCACCAAGAGTTGCTTTCTCTAAGTGACTGTTCAGGTTTGGAACTTCTTCCAAACTATAGCATGCTTACAAAACACCACCCCGTAGTTGCTTTCTCTGTGTGAATGTAAGCGTTCCCAAATATCATTCTCGTACTTCTTCCAAACTATTTAGTATGCCTACAAAAACCACCCCAGTGTTGTTTCTCTGAGGGAATGTAAGCGGTCCCATGTTTGACTCTCACACTTCATCCAAATTAGAGTTTAGCATGTGTACAAAAAAATCTCCCGAGAGTTGCTTTCCCTGGGTGACGGTAATCTTTCCTGTATAAGGTTCTCCAACTTCTTCCAAACTTCAGTTTAGCATGCCTACAAAACCTGACGCCATAAGTGCTTTCTCTGTGTGAATGTAAGTGTTCCTATATAGGACTCTCGTACTTCTTCCAAACTACAGTTTAGTATGCCCTACAAACCACCACCCAAACGTTGTTTTCTCTGAGTGAATGTAAGCATTCCCATATATGACTCTCACACTTCAACCAAAATAACTCTATTTCAACCAAAATAACTCTACATTCCACACCCAGAGAGTTGCTTTCTCTACGTGACTGTAAACTTTCCTATATATGACTCTCAAACTTCGTCCAAACTAGAGTTTTGCAAGCCTACAAAACACCACCCCATAGTTGCATTCGGTGCCGGAATGTAAGCGGTTCTACATGTGATTCTCTTGCTTCTTCCAAATTACAGGTTAGTATGCCTAGGAACCACAACCACAACGTTGCTTTCACTGAGTTCCCATATATTATTCGAACACTTCATTGAAAATAGAGTTTAGCAGGCCTACGAAACACCCCCGAGAGTTGCTTTCTCTAAGTGACTGTAAGCTTCCCAGATATGGCTCTCGAACTTCCTCCAAACTATATTTTAGTAGGCATACAAACATCACTCCATAGTTGCTTTCTCTGCGTGAAGGTAAGCGTTCCTATATACGATTCTCGTACTTCTTCCAAACTAGAGTTGACTATGCCTACAAATCACAATCCCATCGTTGATTTCTCTGAGTGAATGCACGCGGTCCCCAATATGACTCTCTCCCACTTCCAAACTGGAGTTTTGCAGGTGTACAAAACATCCCCCGAGAGTTGGTTTCTATGACTGTACCTTTCCTATATATTACTCCTTAACTTCTTCCAAACTAGAGATTAGCATGGCTACAAAAACGCCACCCCATAATTGCTTTCTCTACGTGAATGTAAGCGTTCCCATATATCATTCTCCTACTTCTTCCAAACTAGAGTTTAGTATGCCTACAAACCACCACGCCGTCGTTGCTTTCTCTGAGGGAATGTAAGCCTTCCCATATATGACTCTCACTCTTAAACCAAAATAGAGTTTAGCTGGCCTACATTCCACACCCAGAGATTTGCTTTCTCTAAGTGACTCTAAGCTTTCTTATATGTGATTCTCAAACTTCGTCCAAACTAGAGTTTAGCATGCCTATAAAACACCACCCCATAGTTACTTTCAGTGCGTCAAAATGTATGTGCTCCTATATGTGATTCTAGTGCCTCTTCCAAACTGCAGTTTAGTAAGCCTACAAACAACCCCATCATTGCTTTCTCTGAGTGAATGTAAGCGTTCTCATATATGACTCTCACACTTCAACCAAAACAAGGTTTTGCAGGCCTACAAACCACCCGCCAAGACTTGCTTTTTCAAAGTGGCTGTTACCTTTCCTATATAGGACTCTGGAACTTCTCCCAAGCTAGACTTTAACATGTCTACCTGACACTACTCCGTAGTTGCTCTCACTGTGTGAATGTAAGCGTTCCTATATATGAGTCTTATACCTCTTCTTAACTAGCATCTGGCATGCCAAAATAACACTCCCCCATAGTTGCTTTCTTTGAGTCAATGTAAACATTCCTATATATGTCTCTCGCACTTCTTCCAAACTAGAGTTGAATAAGTCTACAAACCAATCCCCGACAGCTGTTTTCTCTGAACGAATTTAAGCGTTCCTATATATGACTATGGCACTTCCTCCAAACTAGAGTTTAGCAAGCCTACACTCCACCCCTGTTCGTTGCTATCTCTAAGTTACTGTAAGCTTTCCTATACATGGCTCTCGAAATTTTCCAAACTAGAGTTAGCATGCCTACTATACACCTACACATAATTGCTTTGTCTGAGTGAATATAAGCCTTCCTATATATGACTGTCGCACTTTTTCCAAATTAGAGTGTAGCCAGCCTGGAAAGCACCCCTTATAGTTGCTTTCATTGAGTGAATGTTAACATTCCTATGTATGACTCTCGCAACTTTTCCAATCTAAGATTTTTAGCAATGCTACAAATCCCCCGCCGAGAGTTCCTATACATAACTGTCCTCTTTTTCCAAGCTAGAGTTTAGGAAGCCTAGAAACCGTCCCCCCGTAGACGCTTTATGTGAACGTAAGCGTTCCTATATATGACTCTCGCCTTCCTCCAAACTAGAGCTTAGCAAGCCTACAAACCAACTCCCTATAATTGCTTTCTCTGAATGAATGATATCGTTCCTATATAAGACTCTCGAACTTCTTCCAAACCAGAGTTTAACAAGCCAAAAAAGCACCCCCCATAGATGCTTCCTCTAACTCAAAGCTAATATTCCTATATATGATTCAGCTTCTTCATCCAAACTAGAGTAAGGCAAGCCTACAAATCACACACCAATAGTTGCTTTCTATAAGTAAATGTAAGCATCCCTATATATGACTATAGCAATTCTTCCAAACTGGAGTTTAGCAAGCCTACAGACCCCAGGACTCCACTCCATAGTACCCTGGGCATTGGCGCCTGCCTGTCATGCAGGACATAGGGGCGGATGCTCATCTCAGACACGGCGTTGGTGGATTGTAGGCTTTTTTAACTTTTTGAATTTAAAAAGTCTGAGAATTGGAATTCGGTTTAGGGTAAGGTTAGGTGTTAGGGACTAGGATTAGATTTAGGGGTTAGGGTTTTAGGTTAGAATTAGGGTTAGGGTTACTGTTAGGGTTAGAGATTAGGATTATGTTTAGTGGTTGGGTTTAGGTTTAGGGTGAGAGGCAAGAGTAAGGGTCAGGGATTAGGGTTACTGTTAGGAGTTAGATTCAGGGCTTACTAAGGGTTTGGTTTAGTGATAGGGTTAGGGCTTACGTTTAACGGTGTGTGTTAGGGCACGGGCCCCGTCTAATGTACGGGGCACTGTGGGTGTGGAGCAACGCTGCGTCCCCACTTCATCTTACCCTGGGTGTTGGGCTTCAACTGTCACGCAGGACAAAGGCAGAGGCTCATGAAACACATGGTTAGGATTAAGGTTTAAGGTTAGGGTCAGGGTTGAGGGTTAGGGTGAGGGTTAACAGTTAGAGTTAGGGTAAGGGGGTTAGGGATAGGGTTAGGGTTAAGGGTTAGGTTTATGGTTCAGGTTTAAGGTTAACATTAGAGGGTAGGGTTAGTGTAACTGTAGGTCAGTGTTGCGGTTAGATCTCTAGGCATTAGGGTAAAGGTCAGGGTTAGGGTTAAGAGTTAGGGTTAAGTTTAATGGTTAAGGATTGGGATTAGCGTTGAGGGTTAGGGTTAAGGTTATGGGTAATGACTTAGGATCAAAGGTTAGGGTTATTTTTAGGCGTAGGGTTAGCGTAAGGGGTTAGGGTTAGTGTTAGTGTTGTTGGTAGGGTTAAGGTTAGGGTTGGCGTTTCAGAATTAGGGATTAGGTGTTATGGTTATGGCTAGGAGTTAGGGTTAGATTTACGATATAGGTCTTGTTCTCAGGGTGTCATGCATTAACGTTAAGATAAGGGGTTAAAGTTAGGGTTACGGTGAGCTTTACCTGTTAAGGTGAGCAGTAGGATCAGGGTTAGGTGTTATGTTCTGGGTTAGGGTTATGGGTGAGGGGTAGGGTTTATCCTTAGGGCACGGGCCCTGTATGCACTAGGAGGCGAAGTTAGGGGTCTGTGATGGTCGCTGGGAACCCACTCTATCGTACGCAGTGTATGGGCCTCTGGGTTTCATGCAGGACACTGTGGCAGAGCCGGCTTTCATGCATGGCTTAGTAGGATTGAAGGCTTTCAAAACTCTGAGAAAGCAAGAAGTCTGAGAATTAGATTTCGGGTTAGGATTACGGCACGGTTTAGGGATGAAGATTAGTGGTTAGGGTGAGGGCTTAGGGTTAGGGGTTAGGTTTAGGGTCAGAGTTAAAGGTTAGTGTTAGGTTTAACAGTTACAGTTAGGTTTAGCGTTAAGGTTTAGTGTTAGGGTTCAGTTTAGGGGATAGGTTTTGGTACAGGTTAAGGTTTAAGTGTTAAGTTTAGAGTTAAAGATTACAATTAGGGTTAGGTTTAAGGGTAAGTGTGAGGATTAACGGTTAGGGTTAAGCATGAGGGTTAGGGATTAGGTTTAGTGTTAAGGGTTTATGTTAGTTTAGGGTTAGAGTTAAGTGTTATGGTTAGGGTTAGGGGTTAGGGTTAGATATAGGGTGCATGGTTAGGGTTACGTTTAGGGGTTAGGGTTACGGGTTAGGTTTAGGGTGAGTGTTTGGTGTTAGTGTTGGGCATTAGGATAAGGGCTTAGGTTTAGGGTTAGCGTTTAGGTTTAGTGTTAGGGCTTAGATTTAGCGGTTAGTTTAAGGGCACAGGACCTGTTTAATCTATGGTGAGAAGGGTGCAGAATTGGTCCCCTTGACACCACACCATCGTACCTGGGCCTTGGGCCCAGACCTACATGCAGGACTCAGGCGGAGCCTCTTCTCACTCATGGCATGGCTCTATTGTAGGCTTGGTGAACTCTGAAAATGGAGGAAGTGTGAGAATTAGGGTTATGGTTATGGTTAATTGTTTGGGGTTAGGAGTTAGGGTTCGAGTGTGGTTCAGGGGTTAGAAATTAGGAGTTAGTGTTAGTGTTAGGGTTAGGGGTTAGGGGTTAGTGTTGGTTTAGGGGCTAGGGTTAGATTCAGAGTTAGGGTTAGTGTTAGGGTTAGGGTTAGGGATTATGGTTAGGGTTAGGAATTAGGGTTAGGGTTAGGCTTAAGGGATAGGATTAGGGTAAAGGGTTAAGGCTTAGGGTTAGCATTAGGGATTAGGGTTAGGGTTAAGTGTTAGGGTTTTGGTCTGATTTAAGGGTTAGGGTGAGCATTAACAGTTAGGGTTAAGGTTAATTGTTAGGATTGGGGGTTAGGCTTAAGGATTCGTATTAGGGTTAGGGTATAAGGGTGAGACTTAAGTCTTATGGTTAGGGACAGGGCTTTTGGTTAGGGATAAGGGTTAGGAGTTAGGGTTACTTTTAGGCATAGGGTAGGATTAGGGGTGAGGGTGAGGGTTAGGGTTAGGGTTAGTGTTAGGGTTGTTGGTAGTGTTAAGGTTAGGGTTAGCAGTTTAGAATTAGGGTTAGGGATTAGGTTTTATGGTTATGGCTAAGATTTAGGGTTAGAATTATGGGATAGGCGTTGTTCTCAGTGTAAGTGTTATGCATTAACTTTAGGAGATGCGGTTAAAGTTAGGGTTACAGTGTGGTCTACATGATAAGGTGAGCAGTAGGATCAGGGTTAGGTGTTACGTTCAAGGTTAGGGTTATATGTTAGGCGTACTTTTTATGCTTAGGGCACGGGCCCTGTCTGCACTAGGCGGGAGGATTAGGGGTCTAGGATTGTGGCCGAGAACTTTCTCTATCGTACACTGGGTATGGGTCCCTGGGTTTCATGCAGGACACAGTGGCAGAGCCTCTTTTCACGCATGGCATGGGAGGATTGTAGGCTTTCTAAACTCTGAGAAAGCAAGAAGTCTGAGAATTAGATTTAGGGATAGGATTATGGTTAGTGTTAAGGATAAAGTTTAGCATTAGGGTGAGGGCTTAGGGTTAGGGGTTAGAGTTACGGTCAGGGTTAAAGGTTAGTGTTAGGTTTAATGGTTACAGTTAGCTTTAGGGTCAAGTGTTAGGGTTAAGGTTAAGGTTAGGGGTTAGGTTTTGGTACAGGGTAAGGGTTAACTGTTAGGTTTAGGGTTAAAGATTACGATTAGGGTTAGGTTTAAGGGTTAGTGTGAGAGTTAACGGTTAGGGTTAAGGTTAAGTGTTAGGGTTAGTGGTTAAGTTTAGGTTTAAGTGTTCGTGTTAGGTTTAGGGTTAGAGTTAAGTGTTATGGTTAGGGTTTGGGGTTAGGGTTAGGTTTAGGGTTCATCGTTAGGGTTACGTTTAGGCATTAGGGTTATGGGTAAGGATTAGGGTAAGGGTTTAATGTTAGTGTTGGGCGTTAGGGTCAGGGCTTAAGTTTAGGGTTAAGGGTTAGTGTTAGAGTTAGCGTTAGGGCTTAGATTTAGAGGTTATTTTAAGGGCACAGGACCTGTGTAATCTATGGTGAGAAGTGTGCAGAATGGGTCATCGCCACACCACACCATCGTACCCTAGGCCTTGGGCCCAGACCTACATGCAGGTCTCAGGCAGAGCCTCTTCTCACGCATGGCATGGTTTTATTGTAGGCTTGGCTAACTCTGAGAATGGAGGAAGTGTGAGAATTATGGTTATGATTAGGGTTAGGTGTTTGGGGTTAGGGGTTAGTGTTTGCGTGAGGGTTAGGTGTTAGGGATTAGGGGTTAGGGTTAATGTTAGCATTAGGGGTTAACGGTTAGGGTTGGGTTAGGGACTAGAGATAGATTTAGGGTTGGGGTTAGGGTTAGGGTTAGGGTTAGGGGTTAGGGTTAGGGTTAAGGGATAGTATTAGGGTTAAGGGTTAACGCTTAGGGTTAGCATTAAGGGATAGGGTTAGGGTTAAGGGTTAGGGTTATGGTCCGAGTTAAGGGTTAGGGTGAGGGTTAACAGTTAGGGTTAGGGTTATAAGTTAGGGATAGTGTTAGGTTTAAGGTCTAGGGTTAGGGTTAGAGGTAGCTTTACTGCTAAGATTAGGTCTCGGCATTAAGGTAAGGGTTAGTGTTAGGGTTAAGGGTTAGGGTTAGGTTTAATTGTTAGGATTAGGATCAGAATTAAGGGTTAGGCTTAGGGTTAGGGGATAGGGTTAGGGTTTAGGGTAAACTTTTAAGGTTATGTTTAGGGATAAGGTTAGGGTTAGCGTTTAAGGTTAGGGTTAGTATTAGGGTTGTTTGTAGGGTTAAGGTAATGTTTAGTGGTTAGAATTAGGGTTAGGGATTAGGGGTTACTGTTATGGCTAGGAGTTAGGGTTAGAATTAAGTGATAGGGGTTGTTCTTAGCATAAGTGTTATGCATTAATGTTAGGATAAGTGGTTAAAGTTAGGTTTATGGTGAGGTTTATGTGTTAAGGTGAGCAATAGGATCAGGGTTAGAATTATGAGTGAGGGGTAGGGTTTTGCTTAGGGTATGGGCCCTGTCTGCCCTAGGAGTGGGACTGAGGGGGATGCGATTGTCACCAGAAACCCACTCTATCGTATGCAGGGTATGGGCCCATGAGTTTCTTGTAGGACAGTCTGGCAGAGCCTGATTTCACGCATGGTAAAGGAGGATTGTAAGCTTTCAAATCTCTAAGAAAGTAAGAAGTCTGAGAATTAGATTTAAGGTTAGGATTATCGTTATGGTTAGGGATGAAGTTTAATCTTAGGGTGAGGGCTTCGGGTAAGGGGATACGGTTAGTTTTAGGGTTAAAAGTTACTGTTAGGTTTAACAGTTACAGTTAGACTTAGGGTTTAGGTTTAGGGTTAGGGTTAAGCTTAGGGGTTATGGTTTGGTACAGGGTTAGGGTTAAGTGTTAGGGTTAGGGTTAAAGATCATGACAAGGGTTAGAGTTAAGGGTTAGTTTGAGTGTTAACAGTTAGGGTTAAGGATAACTTTTAGGGTTAGGGGTTAGGATTAGTGTTAGGGCTGAGATTTAGCGGTTAGTTTAAGGGCACAGGACCTGTTTAATCTATGGTGAGAGTGGTGCACAGGGTCGCTGCGACACAACACCACCGTACGCTGGGCCTTGGGCCAAGACCTACATACAGGACTCAGGTGGAGCCTCTTCTCACGCATGACATGGCTGTATTGTAGGCTTGGTTAACTCTGAGAATGGAAGAAGTGTCAGAAATCGGGTTAGGGCTGGCTCTAGGTGTTTTTAACCCCTAACCCTAACACTAACCCCCTAATCCTAACCCTAACACTAACCCCAAGGTTAAATCTAACCTTAACCCCTACGACAACCCTAACCCTAACCCTAACCCCTCTCACTGTAGAATAAACAGGTCCTGTGCCCTTAAACTAACCACTAAATCTAAGCCCTAACATCAACCGTAACCTCTGACCCTAAACCTAAGCCCTGAGCCTAAAGCCCAACACTAACTCTAAACTCTTACCCTAAAGCTAATCCCTAACCCTAATGCTAACCTCTAAACGTAACCCTAACTGTGAACCCTAAACCTAACCCTAACGTCGAGCGCTAACCATAGCACTTAACTCTAACCCTAAACCTAACATGAACCCTTAATCCTAACACTAACCCTAACCCTAACTCTTAACTTTAACCCTGACTGTTAACCCTCACACTAACCTTTAAACCTAACCTTAATCGTAATCTTTAACCCTAAACCTAATATTTAACCCTAATCCTGTACCAAACCCTAAACCCTAACCTTAAACCTAACCATAAACCTTAACCCTGAACCTAACTGTAACGGTTAAAACTAAGAGTAACCTGTAACGCTACCCGTAACCCCTAACTCTAAGCCTTCACCCTAACACTAACCTTGATCCTTAACCCGAACCCTAACCCTAACCCTAAATCTAATTCTCAGTCTTCTTGCTTTCTTAGAGTTTAGAAAGCGTACAATCCTCCCATGCCATGCGTGAAAGGAGGCTCTTCCACTGTGTCCTGAATGAACCGCTGGGGCCCATAACCAGAGTACGATAGAGTGGGTTCCTGGTGACAATCCCAGCCCCCTAACCCCCCCCCCCCGCCTAATGCAGACAAGGCCCGTGCCCTAAGCATAAACTCTACACCTCACCAAAAACTCTAACCCTGAAAATAACATTTAACCCTGATTCTATTGCTCACCTTAGAATGTAAACCTCACCGTAACCTGAACTTTAACCCCTTATCCTAACGTTAATGCATAACACTTACCCTGAGATTAAGCCCTATCCCATAATTCTAACCCTATCTCCTAGTCATAACTGTGACAACTAATCCCTAACCCTAATTCTAAACCACTAACACTAACTGTTACTCTACGTAGTTACTGTTACGGTAACCTACTGTTACCCTAACACTGAACCTAACCCTTACTCCTAACGCCAAAGCTATGGCTAAAAATAATGCTAACCCTTGACCCTTTACCCTAACTCCTAACCCTAATCCTAATCCTAACCACTAAACCCAACCTTAGCTCTTAACCCTAACCCTAAACCTTACCCTGACGCCTAGACCTAACACTAACACTAAACTAACACCTAACCCTAATCATAACCCCTAAAGCTAACCCTAACCCTGAACCCTAAACCTAACCCTAACACTTAATACTAACTATATCCCTAACCCCTAACCCCAACCCTAACCCTAACCGTTAACCCTCACCCTAACCCTTAAACCGGACCCTAACACTAAATCTTAACCCTAAACCTACGCCCAACCCTTAACCATAATCCTATCCCTTAACCCTAAACCTAACCCCTAACCCTAAACCTAACACTAACCCCAATCCTAATTCTAACCATAGCCCTTAATACATCACTACGCCTAACCCCTAACCCTAACCCTAACCCCTAATGCTAACCCTAACACTGAACCCTAAACCTAACCCTATCCCTAACCCTTAAACATAAATCTATCCCTAAACAATAATCCTAAGCCTAATCTTTAACCCTCACCCTAGAGCTTAACTCAAACCGTAACCCTAAGCCTAAACCCCAACCCTAACACTTAACACAAACCCTAAGCCTAAACACTTAACACCAATCCTATCCTTTAACCCTAACACTAACCCTGATGCCTAATCCTAACCCTAACACTAACCCCAACCATAAATCTAACCCTAGCCACTAACGCAAAACTAACCCCTAACCCTAACACTAACCCTAAATCCTAGTCCCTAACCACTAAACCTCACTTGAACCCTAACCCCTAACACCAAACCCTTAACCCTAACCATAACCCTATTTCTCACACTACTTCCATTCTCAGAGTTAACCAAGCCTAAAATACAACCATGCAATGCGTGAGTAGAGTTTCCACATGAGTCCTGCAAGTAGGTCTGGGCCAAAGGCCCAGGATCCGATGGTGTGGTGTCGCATGGAAACATTCTGCACCCTTCTCACCATAGATTACACAGGTCCTGTACCCTTAAACTAACCGCCAAATCAAAGCCCAAACACTGACCCTAACCCCTAACCCTACCTAAGCCCTGACCCTAATGCCCAACACTAACACTAAGCGCTTACCCTAAACCTAACCCCTAAATGTAACCTTAACCATGAACCCTAAACCTAACCCAAACCCCTAACCCTAACCATAACACTTAACTCTAACCCTAAACCTAACATGAACACTTAACCCTAACCCTAACCCATAAACCTAACACTTAACCTTAACCCTAACCGTTAACCCTCACACTAAACCTTAACCCTAACCCTAATCCTAATCTTTAAGCCTAAACCTAGCACTTAACCTTTACCCTGTACCAAAACCTAACCCCTAATCTTAACCCTAAGCTTAAACCTTAAAGCTTAACCCTAAACCTAACTGTAACTGTTAAACCTAACACTAACCTTTAACCCTGACCCTAACTGAAACCCCTAACCCTAAGCCCTCACCATAACAGTAACCTATATTGCTAACCCTAACCCTAATCCTAGCCCTAAATTTAATTCTCAGACTTCTTGCTTTCTCAGAGTTTACAAAGCCTACAATCCTCCCATGCCAAGTGTAGAAGGAGGCTCGGCCACTGTGTCCGGCATGAAACCAAGGGGCCCATACCCAGCGTATGATAGAGTGGCTTCCGGCATCTATCCCACCCCTCTAAGCCCCCTCCTAGAGCAGAGAGGGCTCGTGATATAAGCATAAACACTACCCCTCACCCATAACCCTAACTCTGAACATCACAGCTCACCCTGATACTATTGCTCACCTTAACACATCAACCTCACCATAACTCTAACTTGAACCTGTTATCCTAACGTTAATGCATAAGACTTACCCTAAGAACAACCCCTATCCCTTAATTCTAACCCTAACTCCTAGCCACAATTGTAACACCTAATCCCTAAGGCTAATTCAAAACTGCTAAACATTACCTTATCCCTACAAACTAACCCTAACCCTAACCGCTAACCCTAACCGTACACCTAAAAATAACCGTAACACTTGACACTTAACCCTAACCCTTAACCCTGATCCTAATCCTAACAATTAAACCTAACCCTAACTCTTAAGCCTAACACTAACACGTACCCTAATGCCAGACCTAACCCTAAGAGTAAACGTAACCCCTAACCCTAACCCTAATCCCTAATGCTAACCCTAACACTGAACCCTAATCCTAAGCCTTAAACCTAACTCTATCCTTAACCCATAACCCTAGCCCTAACCGTTAACCCCACACTAACCCTTAACTTGAACTGTAACCCTAATCCTTAAAACTAAACCTAACACTTAATGCTAACCTTAAGCCTTAACGCTTAACCCTTATCCTATCCCTTAACCCTAACCCTAACCCATAACGCTAACCCTAACCCCACTCTAAATCTAACCCTAGCCCCTAACCCAACCCTAACCCCTAAGCCTTAACCCTATCACTAAACCCAACACCTACTCCCTAACCCCTAATCCTCACTCGAAGCTTAAGCCCTAACCCTAAGCCCTCTCCCTGACTAATCTTCATCCCTAACCCTAACCATAATCCTAACCCTAAATCTAATTCTCAGACTTCTTGCTATCTCAGAGTTTTAAAAGCCTACAATTCTCCAAAGCCATGCGTGAAAGCTGGCTCTGCCACAGTGTCCTGCATGAAACCCAGGAGCCCATACTCTGTGTACAATAGAGTGGGTTCCCGGGGACAATCACGGCCCCCTAACTCCCCCTGCTAGTGCTGACAGGGCCCATGCCCTAAGCAAAAACCCTGCACCTCACCCATAACCCTAACCCTGAACATAACACCTAACCCTGATGTTATTTTTCACCTTAACACGTAAACCTCACTGTAACCCTAACTTTAACCCCTATCCTAATGTTATTGCATAACACTTACCCTAAGAACAAACCCTATCCCTTAATTCTAAGCCTAACTCCTAGCATAACCGTAACACCTAATCCCTAACCTTAATTCTAAACTGCTAAACATTACCTTCACCCTACAAACAACCCTAACACTAACCCTAACTCTAACTGCTAACCCTAACCCTAACCATTACCCTGATCATAATCCTAACAATTAAACCTAACCCTAATTCTTAACCCTAACACGAACCATTACCATAATGCCTAGACCTAACCCTAACTGTAACCCTAACCCCTAACCCTAACCCTAACCGCTAATGCTAACCCTAACCCCGAACCCTAAACCTAACCCTAACCCTATCCCTTAAACCTATTACTATCCCTAAACCATTACCCTAATCGCAACTGTTAACCCTCACTCTCACCCTTAACTTGGACCGAAACCCTAACCCTTAACCCTAACCTTAACCCTTACTGCTAATCTTAAGCCTTCACCCTTTACCTTAATCCTATCTTGTAAGCCTAACCCTAACGCTGACCCCTAACCCACCTGAACATTAACCCTAAACCTAAATCTAACGCTAGCCCCTTACAAAAACCTAACACCTAACCCCTGACACACTAATCCTAACTTCTAATTCCTAACCACTAAACTTCACTCAAACCCAAACCTCTAACCCCAAACACATAACCCTAAACATAACCCTAATTCTCACACTTCCTTCGTTCTCAGAGTTGACCAAGCCTACAATAGAGCCATGCCACGAGTGAGAAGAGGCTCTGCCTGAGTCCTGCATGTAGGTCTGGGCCCAAGGCCCAAGTACGATGGTGTGGTGTTGAGGCGACCCAGTCTGCACCCTTCCCACCATAGATTAAACAGAGCATGTGCCCTTAAACTAACCACTAAATCTAAGCCCTAACACTAAACCTAAATCCTAACCCTAAACCTCGGCCCTTATCCTAACGCCCAACAGTAACACTAAACACTCACCCTAAACTTAACCCGTAACCCGAACCCCTAAATGTAACCCTAACCAGGAACCCTAAACCTAACCATAACCTCTAGCCATAACCATAACACTTAACTCTAAACCTAAATGTTACACGAAGCCTTATTCCTAACCCTAAGCCCAACCCTAACCCTTAATCTTGAACCTTACCATTAACCCTCACACTAACCCTTAACCCTAAACCTAATCCTAATCTTTAACCATAAAGCTAACACTGAAGCCTAACCCTGTGCCAAACGATAAAACCAAACCTTAACCCTAACCCTGAAACTTAACCGTAAACGTAACTGTAACTGTTAAAAATAACACAAACCTTTAACCCTAACCCCTAACCCTAAGAGCCCACCCTAACACTAATCTTCCTCGCTAAACATTACCAAAATCCTACCCCTAAATCTAATTGTCAGACTTCTTGCTTTCTCAGAGTTTAGAAAGCCTACAATCCTCCCATGCCATGAGTAAAAGGGGGCTCTACCACTGTGTCCTGCATGAAACCCAGGAGCCCATATCCAGGGTACGATAGAGTGGGTTCCCGGAGACAATCCCATCCCCCTAACCCCAGCCCCCCGCCCAGTGCAGACAGGGCCTGTACGCTAAGTATAAACACTACCCCTAACAGATAACCCTCACCCTGAATATAACACCTGACCCTGATCCTATTGCTCACCTTAAAACATAAACCTCCCCGTAACCCTAACTTATCCCCTTATCTTAACCTTAATGCATAACACCCTGAGAAGAAGCCCCATCCCATAATTCTAATCCTAATCCCCAGCCATAACCATAAGACCTCATCCCTAATTCTAAAATGCCAACCCTAACCTTCACCCTACCAACAACCCTAACCCTAACCCTAACCTCTAACCCTAAGCCCTCACCCTATCACTAATCTTAAGCCCTAAACCATACCGTAATCCTAACCCGAAATCTAATTCTCAGACTTCATGCTTTCTCAGAGTTTTGAAAGCCTACAATCCTACTAAGCCATGCATGAAAGCCGGCTCTGCCACAGTGTCCTGCAAGAAACCCAGAGGCCGATACACAGCGTACGATAGAGTGGGTTCCCAGCGACCACAACCGACCCCTAACTTCGATTCGTAGGGCATACAGGGCCCATGACCTAAGCATAAACACTACCCCTCATCCATAACCCTAACCCAGAACATAACACCTAACCCTGATCCTACTGCTCACCTTAACACGTAAACCTCACCGTAACCCTAACTTTAACCCCATATAGTAACGTTAATGCATGACACCCTGAGAACAAGCCCTATACTTTAATTCTAACCCTAACTCCTAGCCATAATCATAACACCTAATCTCTAATTCCGAAACACCAACCCTAACCTTAACCCTACCAACAACACTAACACTAACCCTAACCCCTTACCCTAACCCTACGCCTAAAAATAACCGTAACCGTTGATCCTTAGTCATAACCCCTAACCTTAACCCTAACCCTTAACCCTAATCCCAATCCTAACCATTAAACATAACCCCAACTCTTAACCCTAACTCTAACCTTTACCTTAATGCCTAGAGTTCTAACCCCAACACTGACCTACAGTTAGAGGTAACACAAACCCCTAATGCTAACCTTAAACCTGAACAATAAACCTAATCCTTAACCATAACACCCTAACCCTAACCCTAACCCTTAACCCTGACCCTAACCCTAAACCTTAACCCTAACCCTGAACCCTAACCCTAAGCCTACCCTTAACCCTAACCCTATCCATTAACCCTAACCGCTAACGATAACACTAACCCCAACCCTAAACCTACCCCTGGCCCCCTAACCCAGAATTAACACCGAACCCGTAACACTAACTCTACCCGTAACCACTAGCACCTAACCCTGACTCCAAACCTAACACCTAACTCGAAACCCCTAACCCCAACCCTAACCTTAATTCTCACACTACTTCCATTCCCGAGTGAAGCAAGCCTAAAATACAGCCATGCCATGTGTGAGATGAGGCTCCGCCTGAGTCCTGCATGTAGGTCTTCTCCCAGGGCGCAAGGAATGATGTTGTGCTTTCGTGATGACTCCGACCGCACCCCACTCACCGTAGATTAACCAGGTTCTGTGCCCTTAAACTGACCGCTAAATCTAAGCCCTACCACCAACCCTAACCACTGACCCTGAACCTAAGCCCCGAGCCTAAAGCCCAACACTAACTCTAAACCCTTACCCTAAACCTAAACCCTAACCCTAATGCTAAACCCTAAACGTAACCCAAACCACGAACAGTAAACCTAACCCTAACCTCTAACACAAACCCTAACACATAACTCTAACCCTAAAACTAACCCTAACCCTTAACCCTAAACCTAAACCCTAACCCTAACCCTTAACCTTAATCTTAACCGTTAACTCTCATGCTAACCTTTAATCCTAACCCTAATCCTAATCTTCAACCCTAAACCTAACACAACCCTAACCCTGTACCAAACCCTGACCCCTCATCTTAACCCTATCCGCAAACCTCAACCCAAAAACGAACTGTAACCGTTAAACCTAACAGTAACCTTAAACCGTAACCCTAATCTGTAACCCTATCCCCTCACCTTAACACTACACTTCATCCTGAACCCTAACCATAATCCTAACCCTAAATCTAATTCTCAGACTTCTTGCTTTCTTAGAGTTTAGAAAGCCTGCAATCCTCCCATGCCATGTGTGAAAGGAGGCTCTACCACTGTGTCCTGCATGAAATCCACGGGCCCATACCCAGAGTATGATAGAGTGGGTTCCCGGGTACAATCCCAGCCCCCTAAACTCTCCCCGCCCGCCTAATGCAGACAGGGCCCGTGCGCTAAGCATAAACAATACTTTTAACAGATAACCCTAACCCTGAACATGGCACCTAACCCTGTTCCTATTTCTCCCCTTAACACGTAAACCTCACCGTGAGCCTAACTTTAACCTCTTAACGTAACGTTAATGCATAACCCATTCCCTGAGAACATCCCCTATCCCATAATTCTAACCCTATCTCCTAGTCATAACTGTAACACCTAATCCCTAACCCTAATTCTCCACCGCTAAGCCTAACCGTAACGCTGCCTACAACCCTAACACTGACAGGAACCCTTAGTTCTAACCCCAACGCTATGCCTAAAAAAAGCCCTAACTCTTCACCCTTCACCCTAACCCCTAAGCATTACCCTAACCTTTAACCGTAATCCTAATCCTAACCATTAAACCTAACCCTAGCTCTTAAAGCTAACCCTAAACCTTACCCTCACGACTAGACCTAACCCTGACACTAACCTAACACCTAACCCTAACCATAACCCCTAAAGCTAACCCTAACCCTGAACCCTAAACCTAACCCTAACACTGAACCTTCACTATATCCCTAACCCCTAAGCCTAATCCTAACTGTTAACCCTCACCCTAACACTTAAACTGGACCATAACACTAAACATTAACCCTAACACTAAACTTTAACCCTAACCATAAGCCCAACACTTAACCCTAATCCTATCCCTTAACCCTAAGCCTAACCCTAAGCCCTAACCCTAAACCTAACCCTAACCCCAACCCTAACCCTTAATCTTGACCCTTACCATTAACCCTTACACTAACCCTAATCCTAATCTTTAACCATAAAGCTAATACTGAAGCCTAACCCTGTGTCAAACGCTAAACCCAAACCTTAACCCTAACCCTGAAACTTAACCATAAACCTAACTGTAACTGTTACACCTAACACTAACCTCTAACCCTAACCCCTAACCCTAAGACCCCACCTTAACACTAACCCTAACCCTAAACATTATCATAATCCTACCCCTAAATCTCATTCTCGGACTTCTTGCTTTCTTAGAGTTTAGAAAGCCTAAAATCCTCCCATGCCATGAGTAAAAGGGGGCTCTGCAGCTCTCTCTTGCATGAAACCAGGAGCCCATACCTAGCGTATGATAGAGTGGGTTCCCGGGGACAATCCCATCCCCCTAACCCCAGCCCCCCGCCCAGTGCAGACAGGGCCTGTACGCTAAGTATAAACACTACCCCTAACAGATAACCCTCACCCTGAACATAGCACCTGACCCTGATCCTATTGCTCACCTTAAAACATAAACCTCCCCGTAACCCTAACTTATCCCCTTATCTTAACCTTAATGCATAACACCCTGAGAAGAAGCCCTATCCCATAATTCTAATCCTAACCCCTAGCCATAACCGTAACACCTCATCCCTAATTCTAAAATGCCAACGCTAACCTTCACCCTACCAACAACCCTAACCCTAACCCTAACCCCTAACCCTAAGCCCTCACCCTATCACTAATCTTCATCCCTAAACCGTACCGTAATCCTAACCCTAAATCTAATTCTCAGACATGCTTTCTCAGAGTTTTGAAAGCCTACAATCCTACTAAGCCATGCATGAAAGCCCGCTCTGCCACAGTGTCCTGCATGAAACCCAGAGGCCCATACACTGCGTACGATAGAGTGGGCTCCCAGCGACCATCACAGACCCCTAACTTCGCCTCCTAGTGCATACAGGGCCCGTGCCCTAAGGATAAACCCTACCCCTCACCCATAACCCTAACCCAGAACATAACACCTAACCCTGATCCTACTGCTCACCTTAACAGGTAAAGCTCACCGTAACCCTAACTTTAACCTCTTATCTTAACGTTAATGCATGACACCCTGCGAACAAGACCTATACCGTAAATCTAACCCTAACTCCTAGCCATAACCATAACACCTAATCCCTAATTCTGAAACGCCAACCCTAACCTTAACCCTACCAACAACACTAACACTAACCCTAAAACCCTTACCCTAACCCTACGCCTAAAAATAACCCTAACCATTGATCCTTAGTCATAACCCCTAAAGCTTAACCCTAATCCTTAACGCTAATCCCAATCCTAACCATTAAACATAACCCTACTTAACCCTAACCCTAACCTCTACGCTAATGCCTAGAGATCTAACCCCAACACTGACCTACAGTTAACACTAACCCTAACCCCTAATCCTAACCTTAAACCTGAACCATAAACCTAACCCTTAACCCTAACCCTATTCCTAACCCCCTAACCCTAACCCTAACTGTTAAGCCTCACCCTAACACTTAACCCTGACTCTAACCCTAAACCTTAACCCTAACCCTGAACCCTAACCCTAAGCCTAACCCTTAACCCTAACCCTATCCCTTAACCCTAACCCCTAACCCTAACGCTAACCCCAACCCTAAACCTAACCCTGGCCCCCAACCCAGACTTAACACCTAACCCCTAACACTAACTCTAAACCTAACCACTAATCCCTAGCACCTGACCCTGACTCGAAACCTAACCCCTAACTCGAAACCCCTAACCCCAAACCTAACCCTAATTCTCACACTACTTCCATTCCCAGAGTGAAGCAAGCCTACAATACAGCCATGCCATGTGTGAGATGAGGCTCTGCCTGAGTCCTGCATGTAGGTTTTGTCCCAAGGCCCAGGGAATGATGTTGTGCTTTTGTGGTGACTCCGACCACACCCCTCTCACCGTAGATTAACCAGGTCCTGTGCCCTTAAACTGACCGCTAAATCTAAGCCCTACCACCAACCCTAACCTCTGACCCTGAACCTAAGCCCCGAGCCTAAAGCCCATCACTAACTCTAAACACTTACCCTAAACCTAATCCCTAACCCTAATGCTAACCCCGAAACGTAACTCTAACCACGAACAGTAAACCTAACCCTAACCTCTAACACAAACCCTAACACATAACTCTAACCCTAAAACTAACCCTAACCCTTAACCCTAAACCTAAACCCTAACCCTAACCCTTAACCTTAATCTTAACCGTTAACTCTCACGCTAACCTTTAATCCTAACCCTAATCCTAATCTTCAACCCTAAACCTAACACAACCCTAACCCTGTACCAAACCCTGACCCCTCATCTTAACCCTATCCGCAAACCTCAACCCCAAAACGAACTGTAACCGTTAAACCTAACAGTAACCTTAAACCGTAACCATTATCTGTAACCCTATCCCCTCACCATAACACTACACTTCATCCTGAACCCTAACCATAATCCTAACCCTAAATCTAATTCTCAGACTTCTTGCTTTCTTAGAGTTTAGAAAGCCTGCAATCCTCCCATGCCATGTGTGAAAGGAGGCTCTACCACTGTGTCCTGCATGAAATCCACGGGCCCATACCCAGAGTCCGATCCAGTGGGTTCCTGGTGCCAATCCCAGCCCCCTAACCTCCCCCCAGCCTAATGCCGACAGGACCCGTGCGCTAAGCATAAATGATACCTTTAACAGATAACCCTAACCCTGCACATAACACCCAACCCTGTTCCTATTTCTCCCCTTAACACGTAAACCTCACCGTGCGCCTAACTTTAACCTCTTATCCTAACGTTAATGCATAACCCATTTCCTGAGAACAACCCCTATCCCATAATTCTAACCCTATCTCCTAGTCATCACTGTGACACCTAATCCCTAACCCTAATTCTAAACCGCTAACCCTAACCGTAACCCTACCTACAACCCTAACACTGACAGTGACTCTTACTTCTAACCCCAACGCTATGCCTAACAAAAACCCTAACCCTTGACCCTAACCCTTCACCCTAACCCCTAAGCCTTACCCTAACCCTTAACCCTAATCCTAATCCTAGCCATTAAACCTAACCCTAGCTCTTAAAGCTAACCCTAAACCTTACCCTCACGACTAGACCTAACCCTGACACTAACCTAACACCTAACCCTAACCAGAACCCCTAAAGCTAACCCTGAACCCTATCCCTAACCCTAGCAGTAAACTTTAATCCTAAACCTAAGCCCAACCGGTAACCCTAATCCTGTCCTTTTACCCTAAAACTAACCCCTAAACCTAACCCCTATACCTCACCCTAACTCTAAACCCAATCCTAATTCTAACCATACCCCTTCATAAAACACTAACTCCTAACCGCTAACCTTAACACTAACCAAAAACCCTAATCACTAATCCCTAACCCTAACACTTAACCTTTACCCTAACCGCTAACCCTCACCCTAAATCTTAACACTGACCCTAACCTTAACCTTTAACTCTAAGCCTAACCCTTAACCCTACAGTAAGGAAGACCCTTAATGCTAATGGGATCCCTTATCCCTAACCCTAACACTACAGCTAAAAGTAACCCTAACCTTGGATCCTTAAACCTAACCCCTAACACTTCCTTTAACCCCAAACCCTAACCCTAATCCTAAGCATTAAATCTAACCCTATCTCTTAAACCTAACACTAGCCCTTACCCTAACGCCTAGATCTAACCCTAAATCTAACCTACCGCCTAATCCTAACCTTAAGCCCTAATGCTAACTCTAACCCAGAACCCTAAACCTACCTGTAACCCTTAACACTGACCCTATCCCTAACCCCCTTACCCTAACTCTGTTAACCCTAACCCTCAACCCTGACCCTAACCTTAAACCTTAATCCTAACCATGCGTGCGATGAGCCTCTGCCTTTGTCCTGCGTGACAGTTCAAGCCCAACACCCAGGGTACGATGAAGTGGGGACACAGCCTTGCTCCACACCCACAGTGCCCCGTATGTTAGACAGGGCCCGTGCCCTAACACACACCGTTAAACGTAAGCCCTAACCCTATCACTAAACCAAACCCTTAGTAAGCCCTGAATCTAACTCCTAACAGTAACCCTAATCCCTGACCCTTACTCTTGCCTCTCACCCTAAACCTAAACCCAACCACTAAACATAATCCTAATCTCTAACCCTAACAGTAACCCTAACCCTAATTCTAACCTAAAACCCTAACCCCTAAATCTAATCCTAGTCCCTAACACCTAACCTTACCCTAAACCGAATTCCAATTCTCAGACTTTTTAAATTCAAAATTTAAAAAAGCCTACAATCCACCAATGCCGTGTCTGAGATGAGCATCCGCCCCTATGTCCTGCATGACAGGCAGGCGCCAATGCCCAGGGTACTATGGAGTGGAGTCCTGGGGTCTGTAGGCTTGCTAAACTCCAGTTTGGAAGAATTGCTATAGTCATATATAGGGATGCTTACATTTACTTATAGAAAGCAACTATTGGTGTGTGATTTGTAGGCTTGCCTTACTCTAGTTTGGATGAAGAAGCTGAATCATATGTAGGAATATTAGCTTTGAGTTAGAGGAAGCATCTATGGGGGGTGCTTTTTTGGCTTGTTAAACTCTGGTTTGGAAGAAGTTCGAGAGTCTTATATAGGAACGATATCATTCATTCAGAGAAAGCAATTATAGGGAGTTGGTTTGTAGGCTTGCTAAGCTCTAGTTTGGAGGAAGGCGAGAGTCATATATAGGAACGCTTACGTTCACATAAAGCGTCTACGGGGGGACGGTTTCTAGGTTTCCTAAACTCTAGCTTGGAAAAAGAGGACAGTTATGTATAGGAACTCTCGGCGGGGGATTTGTAGCATTGCTAAAATCTTAGATTGGAAAAGTTGCGAGAGTCATACATAGGAATGTTAACATTCACTCAATGAAAGCAACTATAAGGGGTGCTTTCCAGGCTGGCTACACTCTAATTTGGAAAAAGTGCGACAGTCATATATAGGAAGGCTTATATTCACTCAGACAAAGCAATTATGTGTAGGTGTATAGTAGGCATGCTAACTCTAGTTTGGAAAATTTCGAGAGCCATGTATAGGAAAGCTTACAGTAACTTAGAGAAAGCAACGAACAGGGGTGGAGTGTAGACTTGCTAAACTCTAGTTTGGAGGAAGTGCCATAGTCATATATAGGAACGCTTAAATTCGTTCAGAGAAAACAGCTGTCGGGGATTGGTTTGTAGACTTATTCAACTCTAGTTTGGAAGAAGTGCGAGAGACATATATAGGAATGTTTACATTGACTCAAAGAAAGCAACTATGGGGGAGTGTTATTTTGGCATGCCAGATGCTAGTTAGGAAGAAGTACAAGACTCATATATAGGAACGCTTACATTCACACAGCGAGAGCAACTACGGAGTAGTGTCAGGTAGACATATTAAAGTCTAGCTTGGGAGAAGTTCCAGAGTCCTATATAAGAAAGGTAAGAGCCACTTTGAAAAAGCAAGTCTTGGCGGGTGGTTTGTAGGCCTGCAAAACCTTGTTTTGGTTGAAGTGTGAGAATCATATATGAGAACGCTTACATTCACTCAGAGAAAGCAATGATGGGGTTGTTTGTAGGCTTACTAAACTGCAGTTTGGAAGAAGCTCGAGAATCACATATAGGAGCACATACATTTTGACGCACTGAAAGTAACTATGGGGTGGTGTTTTATAGGCATGATAAACTCTAGTTTGGACGAAGTTTGAGAATCACATATAAGAAAGCTTAGTCGCTTAAAGCAAATCTCTGGGTGTGGAATGTAGGCGTGCCAAACTCTATTTTGGTTTCGGAGTGAGAGTCATATATGGGAAGGCTTACATTCGCTCAGAGAAAGCAACGATGGTGTGGTGGTTTGTAGGCATACTGAACTCTAGTTTGGAAGAAGTAGGAGAATGATATATGGGAACGCTTACATTCATGCAGAGAAAGCAATTATGGGGTGGCTTTTTTGTACCCATGCTAATCTCTAGTTTAGAAGAAATTATATAGGAAAGCGTACACTCATTTATAGAAACCAACTTTCGGTGGATGGACGGTAGACCTGCAAAACTCTACTTTGGAAGGAGGGGGAGAGTCATATTGGGGCCACGTACATTGACTCAGAGAAATCAAGGATGGGGTTGTGGTTTGTAGGCATACTAAACTCTAGTTTGGAAGAAGTACGAGAATCATATATAGGAACGCTTACATTCATGCAGAGAAAGCAACTATGGAGTGATGTTTGTATGCCTACTAAACGATAGTTTGGAGGAAGTTTAGAATCTTATATAGCAAAGCTTACAGTCACCTAGAGAGAGCAACTCTTGGGAGATGGTTTCTAAGCCTGATAATTTGCACCAACTCTTAAAGTCAAGTATGGGAAGGTTTACATCCGCTCAGAACGCAAGGTTTGGGTTGCAGTTTGTGGCCATAATTGTAGTTTGGAAGAAGTAGAAAAGTCATATATATGAACGGTTACATTCACGCAGACAAACCAGCTATGGAGTGATGTGTGTATGCCTACTAAACTATAGTTTGGAGGATGTTCGAGAGTCATATCTGGAAAGCTTACAGTCATTTAGAGAAAGAAACTCTCGGGGGGTGGTTCGTAGGCCTGCTAAACTCCATTTTCAAAGAAGTGTCAAAATCATATACAGGAACGCTTACATTCACTCAGAGAAAGCAACGTTGGAGTGGCCGTTTGTGAGCATACTAAACTCTACTTTGGAAGAGGTACGAGAGACATAAATACGAACGCTTACATTAACACAGAGAAAGCAAATACGGGGTGCTGTAGTGCAGGCATGCTAAACTATAGATGGGAAGAAGTTCGAAAGCTGACAGTCACTTAGAGAAAGCAACTCTTGGTGGGTGATTTTTTAAGTCTGCTAAATTGTATTTTGAAAGACGTGTCAGAGTCTTATATACAAACGCTTACATTCATGCGTAGAAAGAAACTATGGGGTGATGTGTTGTGGGGATGCTAAACTGCAGTTTGGAAGAAGTTCGAGAGTGTTATGTAGGATAGCTTACAGTCACCTAGAGAAAGCAACACTCAGGAGAGCTTTGCAAGCCTGCTAAACTCTAACTAGCAGCAATTGTGAGAGTCAAACATGGGAACGCTTACATTCACTCAGAGAACACAACGTTTGGGTGGTGGTTTGTAGGCATAATAACTGTAGTTCGGAAAAAGTAGGAGAGTCATAGATGAACGGTTACATTCACGCAGAGAAAGCAACTGTTGGGTGGCGTATGTATGCATGCTAATCTGTAGTTTGTAGGAATTTTGAGAGTCATATCTGGGGAAAATTACAGTCAGTTAGAGAAAGCAACCATCGGGGGCCGTTTTGTAGATCTGGTAAATTCTATTTTGAAAGAAGAGTGAGAGTCATATATGGGAACGCTTATGATCACGAAGAGAAATCAACTATGGGGCTGTGTTTTGTTGGCATGCTAAACTGTAGTTTGGAAGAAGTTCGCGAGTCTTACATAGGAAAATTTACAGTCACCTAGAGAAAGCAACTCTCGGGAGATTGTTTCTAAGCATGCTAAATTCTAGTTTGCATCAATTGTGAGAGTCAAACATGGGAACGCTTACATTCACTCAGAGAACCCAACGTTTGGGTGGTGGTTTGTAAGCATTCTAAACTGTATTTTGGAGGAAGTAGGAGAGTCATATATACGAATGCTTACATTCACGCAGAGAAAGCAACTCTGTGATCGTATTTTGTTGGCATGCTAAACTGTGGTTTGGAAGAAGTTCGAGAGCCTTACATAGGAAAGATTACAGTGACACAGAGAAAAACAAATCTCTGTAGTTTGTTGGTAGGTCTGCTAAACTGTAATTTGGATGAAGTGTGAGAACGCTTGCATTCACTCAGAGAAAGAACGTTGTCGTGATGGTTTGTAGGAATAAATGCTGTAGTTCAAAAGAAGTAGGAGAGTCATATATGAACGGTTACATTCACGCAGAGAAAGCAACTGTGGGGTGGCCTATGTAATCATCATAATCTAGTTTGGAGGAAGTTCGAGAGTCATATGTGGGAAAAATTAAAGTCACCTAGAGAATTGGAACCATCGGGTGTTGTGTAGGTCTGCTAAATTCTATTTTGGAAGAAGAGTGAGAGTCATATATGGGAACGCTTATGTTCACTCAGAGAAATCAACGATGGTGCGCTGTATTGCTGGCATACTAAACTGTAGTTTGGAAGAAGTTCGAGAGTCTTATATAGGAAAGTTTACAGTCACCTAGAGAAAGCAACTCACAGGAGGTGGTTTGTGGGCCGCTAAACTCTAATTTGGATGAAGTGAAAGAGGCATACATGGATACGCTTCATTCACTCAGAGAAAGGTAAATTTGGGTGCCGGTTTGTAGGTATACTAACTCCAGTTTGGAAGAAGTACGAGAGTCATATATATGAACGCTTATATGGACGCAGAGAAAGCAACTATGGGGTGGTGTTTTGTAGGCATGATAAAATATAATTTGGAAGAAGTTCGAAAGCTGACAGTGACTTAGAGAAAGCAACTCTCGGCGGTTGATTTTGAGGTCTGCTAAATTGTATTTTGAAAGAAGTACCAGAGTCATATATAAAATCGCTTATATTTATGCTGAGAAAGAAACTATGTGGTGATGTTTTGTTGGCGTGCTGAAATGTAGTTTCGAAGAAGTTCGACAGTCTTTTATAGGAAAGCTTACAGTCCCCCAGAGGAAGCAACTTTCGAGAGATAGTTTGTAAGCCTGCTAAACTCTACTTTGCATCATTTGGAACAGTCATACTTGGGAACGCTAACATTCTCTCAGAGAACGCAACGTTTGGTTGGTTGTTTGTAAGCATACTAAACTGTATTTTGGAAGAAGTAGCAGAGTCATATATATGAGTGCTTACATTCACGCAGAGAGGGCAACTATGGGGTGGTGTTTTGTAGGCATGCAAATCTCTAGTTGCGAAGAAGTTAAGAGTAATAGGAAAGCTTACAGTCTCACAGAGAAAGCAACCCTTGGGGGCCGGTTTGTAGTTCTGCTAAATTCTATTTTGGATGAAGTGTGAATCATAAACGGGAACGCTAACATTCACTCAGAGAAAGCAGGGTTGCGGTGGTGATTTTTAGTCACACTAAACTGGAGTTTGGAGGAAGTACGAGAATAAAAGAATGCTTACATTCACTCAGAAAAAGCAACGTTGGGGAGGTGGTTGGTAGGTGTACTATACTTTGGAAGAAGTACGAGCGTGATGCATAGGAACGCTTACATTCACGCAAACTATGGGGTGGCCTTTTGTTGGCATGCTAAACTATGTTCCAAAGTCATATATAGGAAAGCTTATAGTGAGAGAAAGCAACTCTCGGGTGGTGTTTTGTAGGTCCGGCAAATTGCATTTTGAAAGCAGTCCGAGATTCATATAAGGGAAGGCCTATATCCACTCAGAGAAAGCAATGTTAGGCTGGTGGTTTGTAGGCATACTAAACTGTATTTTGGAACTCGTATGTATGACTCTCACACTTGATCCAAATTAGAGTTCACCAGGCCTATAAACCACATCCTGAGAGTTGCTGTCTCTAGGTGAATGTAAGCTTTCCTATGTAAAACTCTCGAACTTCTTCCAAACTAAAGTTTAGCATGCCAACAATACACCACCGCATCGTTGCTTTCTCTGAGTGAACATAAGCATTCCCTTATATGAATCACTTTTTCCAAAATAGAATTTAGCAGACCTACAAACCAGTCCCCGATGGTTGATTTAGCTATGTGACTGTAATTTTCTCCAGATATGACTCTCAAACTTCCTCCAAAGTATAGATTAACATGCGTACATACACCACCCAACAGTTTCTTTCTCTGCGTGAATGTAACTGTTCATATATATGACTCTCCTACTTCTTCCGACCTACAGTTATTATGCCTACAAAGCACCAACCAAACGTTGTGTTCTCTCCGTGAATGTAAGCGTTCCCATATTTGACTCTCACAATTGCTGCTAATTAGTGTTTAGAGGCTTGCAAAGCTGTCCCGAGTGTTGTTTTCTCTAGGTGACTGTAGCTATCCTATATAACACTCTGGAACTCCTTTCAAACTGCAGTTTAGCATGCCAACAACACATCACCCTATAGTTTCTTTCTCTGCATAAATGTAAGCGTTTGTATATATGACTCTTGTACGTCTTTCAAAATACAATTTAGCAGACCTAAAAATCACCCGCCAAGAGTTGCTTTCTCTAAGTGACTGTCAGCTTTCGAACTTCTTCCAATCTATAGTTTAGCATGCCTGCACTACAGCACCCCGTATTTGCTTTCTCTGTGTTAATGTAAGCGTTTGTATTTATGTCTCTCATACCTCTTCCAAAGTAGAGTTTAGTATGCTCAAAAACGGCCACCCCAACGTTGCTTTCTCTGAGTGAATGTAAGCGTTCCTGTATATGATTCTAACACTTCATTGAAAATAGAGTTTAGCAGGCCTACGAACCATCCCCAGAGAGTTGCTTTCTCTAAATGACTGTAAGCTTTCCAGATATGACTCTCGAACTCCTCCAATCTATCGTTTAGTAGGCATACAAACATCACTCCATAGTTGCTTTCTCTGCATGAATGTAAGCGTTCCTATAAATGATTCTCGTACTTCTGCCAAACTAGAGTTTAGTATGCCTACAAACCACAACGCCATCGTTGATTTCTCCGAGTGAATATACCCAGTCCCCCATATGACTCTCCCCCTTCTTCCAAAGTAGAGTTTTGCAGGCCTACAAACCATCCCCCAAAAGTTGGTTTCTATAAATGACGGTACGCTTTCCTATATATTACTCTTTAACTTCTTGCAAAATAGAGATTTGCATGGCTACAAAAAAGCCACCCCATAATTGCTTTCTCTGCATGAATGTAAGCGTTCCCATATATCATTCTCCTACTTCTTCCAAACTAGAGTTCAGTATGCCTACAAACCACCACACCATCGTTGCTTTCTCTGAGTGAATGTAAGCCTTCCCATATATGACTCTCACTCTGAAACCAAAATAGAGTTTGGCACACCTACATTCCACACCCAGAGATTTGCTTTAAGCGACTCTAAGCTTTCTTATATGTGTTTCTCAAACTGCGTCCAAACTAGAGTTTAGCATTCCTAGAAACCACCCCAGAGTTGCTTTCTCTGCATGAATGTAAGCGTTTGTATATATGACTCTGGTACTTCTTTCAAGATACAATTTAGCACACCGAAAAATCAACCGCCGAGAGTTGCTTTCTCTAAGTGACTGTCTGTTTTCGAACTTCTTCCAAATTATATTTTAGCATGCCTACAAAACACCACCCCATAGTTGCTTTCTCTGCATCAATATAAGCGTTCATATATATGCCTCTCTCACTTCATCTAAATTAGAGTTTAGCAGGCCTACAAACAACACCCCGTGAGTTGCTTTCTCTAGGTGACTGTAAACTTTCCTATATAAGAATCTCCAACTTCTTTCAAACTACACCATGCCAACAAAACACCACACGGTGGTTGCTTTCTCTGAGTGAACATAAGCGTTCCCATATATGACTCACACTCTGTTTCCAAAATAGAATTTAGCAGATCGACAAACCAACCCAAGATGGTTCCTTTCTCTAAGTGACTGTAATTTTTCCCCAGATATGACTCTCGCACTTCCTCCAAACTACAGATTAACATGCATATATCGCCACCCCACAGTTGCTTTCTCTGCGTGAATGTAACGGTTCATATATATGACTCTCCTACTTCTTCCCAACTACAGTTATTATGCCTTCAAACCATCACGATGTTTCTTTCTCTGAGTGAATGAATGCAAGCGTTCTCACATTTCATCCAAGTTAGAGTTTAGCAGGCCTACCAATAAACTTCCGAGAGTTGTTTTCTCTGTGTCACTGTAATCTTTCCTATATAAGACTCTCGAACTTCTTCCAAACCACAGTTTAGCATGCCAACAAAATACGACCCCAGAGTTGCTTTCTCTGCCTGAATGTAAGCGTTCCTATACATGACTCTCGTACTTCCTCCAAAATACAGTTTAGAATGCCTACAAACCACCACCCAAACGTTGCGTTCTCTGAATGAATGAAAGCATTCCCATGTTTGACTCTCACAATTGATGCAAAGTAGAGTTTAGCACGCCAAGAAAGGCTCTCCCGAGAGTTGCTTTCTCTAGGTGAGTGTAAGCTTTCCTAAATAAGACTCTCCAACTTCTTCCAAACTACAGGTTAACATGCCCACAAAACATCACCCCATGGTTTTTTCTTTGCATGAATGTAAGCATTAGTATATATGACTCTGGTACTTCTTTCAAAATACAATTTAGCAGACCTAAAAATCACCCACCAAGAGTTGCTTTCTCTAAGTGACTGTTCAGGTTTGGAACTTCTTCCAAACTATAGCATGCTTACAAAACACCACCCCGTAGTTGCTTTCTCTGTGTGAATGTAAGCGTTCCCAAATATCATTCTCGTACTTCTTCCAAACTATTTAGTATGCCTACAAAAACCACCCCAGTGTTGTTTCTCTGAGGGAATGTAAGCGGTCCCATGTTTGACTCTCACACTTCATCCAAATTAGAGTTTAGCATGTGTACAAAAAAATCTCCCGAGAGTTGCTTTCCCTGGGTGACGGTAATCTTTCCTGTATAAGGTTCTCCAACTTCTTCCAAACTTCAGTTTAGCATGCCTACAAAACCTGACGCCATAAGTGCTTTCTCTGTGTGAATGTAAGTGTTCCTATATAGGACTCTCGTACTTCTTCCAAACTACAGTTTAGTATGCCCTACAAACCACCACCCAAACGTTGTTT
Organism: Eulemur rufifrons; assembly: GCF_041146395.1. Taxonomy (NCBI): domain Eukaryota; kingdom Metazoa; phylum Chordata; class Mammalia; order Primates; family Lemuridae; genus Eulemur; species Eulemur rufifrons. The sequence continues at coordinate 2,019,244 of NW_027182813.1, forward strand.
TCTCTGAGTGAATGTAAGCATTCCCATATATGACTCTCACACTTCAACCAAAATAACTCTATTTCAACCAAAATAACTCTACATTCCACACCCAGAGAGTTGCTTTCTCTACGTGACTGTAAACTTTCCTATATATGACTCTCAAACTTCGTCCAAACTAGAGTTTTGCAAGCCTACAAAACACCACCCCATAGTTGCATTCGGTGCCGGAATGTAAGCGGTTCTACATGTGATTCTCTTGCTTCTTCCAAATTACAGGTTAGTATGCCTAGGAACCACAACCACAACGTTGCTTTCACTGAGTTCCCATATATTATTCGAACACTTCATTGAAAATAGAGTTTAGCAGGCCTACGAAACACCCCCGAGAGTTGCTTTCTCTAAGTGACTGTAAGCTTCCCAGATATGGCTCTCGAACTTCCTCCAAACTATATTTTAGTAGGCATACAAACATCACTCCATAGTTGCTTTCTCTGCGTGAAGGTAAGCGTTCCTATATACGATTCTCGTACTTCTTCCAAACTAGAGTTGACTATGCCTACAAATCACAATCCCATCGTTGATTTCTCTGAGTGAATGCACGCGGTCCCCAATATGACTCTCTCCCACTTCCAAACTGGAGTTTTGCAGGTGTACAAAACATCCCCCGAGAGTTGGTTTCTATGACTGTACCTTTCCTATATATTACTCCTTAACTTCTTCCAAACTAGAGATTAGCATGGCTACAAAAACGCCACCCCATAATTGCTTTCTCTACGTGAATGTAAGCGTTCCCATATATCATTCTCCTACTTCTTCCAAACTAGAGTTTAGTATGCCTACAAACCACCACGCCGTCGTTGCTTTCTCTGAGGGAATGTAAGCCTTCCCATATATGACTCTCACTCTTAAACCAAAATAGAGTTTAGCTGGCCTACATTCCACACCCAGAGATTTGCTTTCTCTAAGTGACTCTAAGCTTTCTTATATGTGATTCTCAAACTTCGTCCAAACTAGAGTTTAGCATGCCTATAAAACACCACCCCATAGTTACTTTCAGTGCGTCAAAATGTATGTGCTCCTATATGTGATTCTAGTGCCTCTTCCAAACTGCAGTTTAGTAAGCCTACAAACAACCCCATCATTGCTTTCTCTGAGTGAATGTAAGCGTTCTCATATATGACTCTCACACTTCAACCAAAACAAGGTTTTGCAGGCCTACAAACCACCCGCCAAGACTTGCTTTTTCAAAGTGGCTGTTACCTTTCCTATATAGGACTCTGGAACTTCTCCCAAGCTAGACTTTAACATGTCTACCTGACACTACTCCGTAGTTGCTCTCACTGTGTGAATGTAAGCGTTCCTATATATGAGTCTTGTACCTCTTCTTAACTAGCATCTGGCATGCCAAAATAACACTCCCCCATAGTTGCTTTCTTTGAGTCAATGTAAACATTCCTATATATGTCTCTCGCACTTCTTCCAAACTAGAGTTGAATAAGTCTACAAACCAATCCCCGACAGCTGTTTTCTCTGAACGAATTTAAGCGTTCCTATATATGACTATGGCACTTCCTCCAAACTAGAGTTTAGCAAGCCTACACTCCACCCCTGTTCGTTGCTTTCTCTAAGTTACTGTAAGCTTTCCTATACATGGCTCTCGAAATTTTCCAAACTAGAGTTAGCATGCCTACTATACACCTACACATAATTGCTTTGTCTGAGTGAATATAAGCCTTCCTATATATGACTGTCGCACTTTTTCCAAATTAGAGTGTAGCCAGCCTGGAAAGCACCCCTTATAGTTGCTTTCATTGAGTGAATGTTAACATTCCTATGTATGACTCTCGCAACTTTTCCAATCTAAGATTTTTAGCAATGCTACAAATCCCCCGCCGAGAGTTCCTATACATAACTGTCCTCTTTTTCCAAGCTAGAGTTTAGGAAGCCTAGAAACCGTCCCCCCGTAGACGCTTTATGTGAACATAAGCGTTCCTATATATGACTCTCGCCTTCCTCCAAACTAGAGCTTAGCAAGCCTACAAACCAACTCCCTATAATTGCTTTCTCTGAATGAATGATATCGTTCCTATATAAGACTCTCGAACTTCTTCCAAACCAGAGTTTAACAAGCCAAAAAAGCACCCCCCATAGATGCTTCCTCTAACTCAAAGCTAATATTCCTATATATGATTCAGCTTCTTCATCCAAACTAGAGTAAGGCAAGCCTACAAATCACACACCAATAGTTGCTTTCTATAAGTAAATGTAAGCATCCCTATATATGACTATAGCAATTCTTCCAAACTGGAGTTTAGCAAGCCTACAGACCCCAGGACTCCACTCCATAGTACCCTGGGCATTGGCGCCTGCCTGTCATGCAGGACATAGGGGCGGATGCTCATCTCAGACACGGCGTTGGTGGATTGTAGGCTTTTTTAACTTTTTGAATTTAAAAAGTCTGAGAATTGGAATTCGGTTTAGGGTAAGGTTAGGTGTTAGGGACTAGGATTAGATTTAGGGGTTAGGGTTTTAGGTTAGAATTAGGGTTAGGGTTACTGTTAGGGTTAGAGATTAGGATTATGTTTAGTGGTTGGGTTTAGGTTTAGGGTGAGAGGCAAGAGTAAGGGTCAGGGATTAGGGTTACTGTTAGGAGTTAGATTCAGGGCTTACTAAGGGTTTGGTTTAGTGATAGGGTTAGGGCTTACGTTTAACGGTGTGTGTTAGGGCACGGGCCCCGTCTAATGTACGGGGCACTGTGGGTGTGGAGCAACGCTGCGTCCCCACTTCATCTTACCCTGGGTGTTGGGCTTCAACTGTCACGCAGGACAAAGGCAGAGGCTCATGAAACACATGGTTAGGATTAAGGTTTAAGGTTAGGGTCAGGGTTGAGGGTTAGGGTGAGGGTTAACAGTTAGAGTTAGGGTAAGGGGGTTAGGGATAGGGTTAGGGTTAAGGGTTAGGTTTATGGTTCAGGTTTAAGGTTAACATTAGAGGGTAGGGTTAGTGTAACTGTAGGTCAGTGTTGCGGTTAGATCTCTAGGCATTAGGGTAAAGGTCAGGGTTAGGGTTAAGAGTTAGGGTTAAGTTTAATGGTTAAGGATTGGGATTAGCGTTGAGAGTTAGGGTTAAGGTTATGGGTAATGACTTAGGATCAAAGGTTAGGGTTATTTTTAGGCGTAGGGTTAGCGTAAGGGGTTAGGGTTAGTGTTAGTGTTGTTGGTAGGGTTAAGGTTAGGGTTGGCGTTTCAGAATTAGGGATTAGGTGTTATGGTTATGGCTAGGAGTTAGGGTTAGATTTACGATATAGGTCTTGTTCTCAGGGTGTCATGCATTAACGTTAAGATAAGGGGTTAAAGTTAGGGTTACGGTGAGCTTTACCTGTTAAGGTGAGCAGTAGGATCAGGGTTAGGTGTTATGTTCTGGGTTAGGGTTATGGGTGAGGGGTAGGGTTTATCCTTAGGGCACGGGCCCTGTATGCACTAGGAGGCGAAGTTAGGGGTCTGTGATGGTCGCTGGGAACCCACTCTATCGTACGCAGTGTATGGGCCTCTGGGTTTCATGCAGGACACTGTGGCAGAGCCGGCTTTCATGCATGGCTTAGTAGGATTGAAGGCTTTCAAAACTCTGAGAAAGCAAGAAGTCTGAGAATTAGATTTCGGGTTAGGATTACGGCACGGTTTAGGGATGAAGATTAGTGGTTAGGGTGAGGGCTTAGGGTTAGGGGTTAGGTTTAGGGTCAGAGTTAAAGGTTAGTGTTAGGTTTAACAGTTACAGTTAGGTTTAGCGTTAAGGTTTAGTGTTAGGGTTCAGTTTAGGGGATAGGTTTTGGTACAGGTTAAGGTTTAAGTGTTAAGTTTAGAGTTAAAGATTACAATTAGGGTTAGGTTTAAGGGTAAGTGTGAGGATTAACGGTTAGGGTTAAGCATGAGGGTTAGGGATTAGGTTTAGTGTTAAGGGTTTATGTTAGTTTAGGGTTAGAGTTAAGTGTTATGGTTAGGGTTAGGGGTTAGGGTTAGATATAGGGTGCATGGTTAGGGTTACGTTTAGGGGTTAGGGTTACGGGTTAGGTTTAGGGTGAGTGTTTGGTGTTAGTGTTGGGCATTAGGATAAGGGCTTAGGTTTAGGGTTAGCGTTTAGGTTTAGTGTTAGGGCTTAGATTTAGCGGTTAGTTTAAGGGCACAGGACCTGTTTAATCTATGGTGAGAAGGGTGCAGAATTGGTCCCCTTGACACCACACCATCGTACCTGGGCCTTGGGCCCAGACCTACATGCAGGACTCAGGCGGAGCCTCTTCTCACTCATGGCATGGCTCTATTGTAGGCTTGGTGAACTCTGAAAATGGAGGAAGTGTGAGAATTAGGGTTATGGTTATGGTTAATTGTTTGGGGTTAGGAGTTAGGGTTCGAGTGTGGTTCAGGGGTTAGAAATTAGGAGTTAGTGTTAGTGTTAGGGTTAGGGGTTAGGGGTTAGTGTTGGTTTAGGGGCTAGGGTTAGATTCAGAGTTAGGGTTAGTGTTAGGGTTAGGGTTAGGGATTATGGTTAGGGTTAGGAATTAGGGTTAGGGTTAGGCTTAAGGGATAGGATTAGGGTAAAGGGTTAAGGCTTAGGGTTAGCATTAGGGATTAGGGTTAGGGTTAAGTGTTAGGGTTTTGGTCTGATTTAAGGGTTAGGGTGAGCATTAACAGTTAGGGTTAAGGTTAATTGTTAGGATTGGGGGTTAGGCTTAAGGATTCGTATTAGGGTTAGGGTATAAGGGTGAGACTTAAGTCTTATGGTTAGGGACAGGGCTTTTGGTTAGGGATAAGGGTTAGGAGTTAGGGTTACTTTTAGGCATAGGGTAGGATTAGGGGTGAGGGTGAGGGTTAGGGTTAGGGTTAGTGTTAGGGTTGTTGGTAGTGTTAAGGTTAGGGTTAGCAGTTTAGAATTAGGGTTAGGGATTAGGTTTTATGGTTATGGCTAAGATTTAGGGTTAGAATTATGGGATAGGCGTTGTTCTCAGTGTAAGTGTTATGCATTAACTTTAGGAGATGCGGTTAAAGTTAGGGTTACAGTGTGGTCTACATGATAAGGTGAGCAGTAGGATCAGGGTTAGGTGTTACGTTCAAGGTTAGGGTTATATGTTAGGCGTACTTTTTATGCTTAGGGCACGGGCCCTGTCTGCACTAGGCGGGAGGATTAGGGGTCTAGGATTGTGGCCGAGAACTTTCTCTATCGTACACTGGGTATGGGTCCCTGGGTTTCATGCAGGACACAGTGGCAGAGCCTCTTTTCACGCATGGCATGGGAGGATTGTAGGCTTTCTAAACTCTGAGAAAGCAAGAAGTCTGAGAATTAGATTTAGGGATAGGATTATGGTTAGTGTTAAGGATAAAGTTTAGCATTAGGGTGAGGGCTTAGGGTTAGGGGTTAGAGTTACGGTCAGGGTTAAAGGTTAGTGTTAGGTTTAATGGTTACAGTTAGCTTTAGGGTCAAGTGTTAGGGTTAAGGTTAAGGTTAGGGGTTAGGTTTTGGTACAGGGTAAGGGTTAACTGTTAGGTTTAGGGTTAAAGATTACGATTAGGGTTAGGTTTAAGGGTTAGTGTGAGAGTTAACGGTTAGGGTTAAGGTTAAGTGTTAGGGTTAGTGGTTAAGTTTAGGTTTAAGTGTTCGTGTTAGGTTTAGGGTTAGAGTTAAGTGTTATGGTTAGGGTTTGGGGTTAGGGTTAGGTTTAGGGTTCATCGTTAGGGTTACGTTTAGGCATTAGGGTTATGGGTAAGGATTAGGGTAAGGGTTTAATGTTAGTGTTGGGCGTTAGGGTCAGGGCTTAAGTTTAGGGTTAAGGGTTAGTGTTAGAGTTAGCGTTAGGGCTTAGATTTAGAGGTTATTTTAAGGGCACAGGACCTGTGTAATCTATGGTGAGAAGTGTGCAGAATGGGTCATCGCCACACCACACCATCGTACCCTAGGCCTTGGGCCCAGACCTACATGCAGGTCTCAGGCAGAGCCTCTTCTCACGCATGGCATGGTTTTATTGTAGGCTTGGCTAACTCTGAGAATGGAGGAAGTGTGAGAATTATGGTTATGATTAGGGTTAGGTGTTTGGGGTTAGGGGTTAGTGTTTGCGTGAGGGTTAGGTGTTAGGGATTAGGGGTTAGGGTTAATGTTAGCATTAGGGGTTAACGGTTAGGGTTGGGTTAGGGACTAGAGATAGATTTAGGGTTGGGGTTAGGGTTAGGGTTAGGGTTAGGGGTTAGGGTTAGGGTTAAGGGATAGTATTAGGGTTAAGGGTTAACGCTTAGGGTTAGCATTAAGGGATAGGGTTAGGGTTAAGGGTTAGGGTTATGGTCCGAGTTAAGGGTTAGGGTGAGGGTTAACAGTTAGGGTTAGGGTTATAAGTTAGGGATAGTGTTAGGTTTAAGGTCTAGGGTTAGGGTTAGAGGTAGCTTTACTGCTAAGATTAGGTCTCGGCATTAAGGTAAGGGTTAGTGTTAGGGTTAAGGGTTAGGGTTAGGTTTAATTGTTAGGATTAGGATCAGAATTAAGGGTTAGGCTTAGGGTTAGGGGATAGGGTTAGGGTTTAGGGTAAACTTTTAAGGTTATGTTTAGGGATAAGGTTAGGGTTAGCGTTTAAGGTTAGGGTTAGTATTAGGGTTGTTTGTAGGGTTAAGGTAATGTTTAGTGGTTAGAATTAGGGTTAGGGATTAGGGGTTACTGTTATGGCTAGGAGTTAGGGTTAGAATTAAGTGATAGGGGTTGTTCTTAGCATAAGTGTTATGCATTAATGTTAGGATAAGTGGTTAAAGTTAGGTTTATGGTGAGGTTTATGTGTTAAGGTGAGCAATAGGATCAGGGTTAGAATTATGAGTGAGGGGTAGGGTTTTGCTTAGGGTATGGGCCCTGTCTTCCCTAGGAGTGGGACTGAGGGGGATGCGATTGTCACCAGAAACCCACTCTATCGTATGCAGGGTATGGGCCCATGAGTTTCTTGTAGGACAGTCTGGCAGAGCCTGATTTCACGCATGGTAAAGGAGGATTGTAAGCTTTCAAATCTCTAAGAAAGTAAGAAGTCTGAGAATTAGATTTAAGGTTAGGATTATCGTTATGGTTAGGGATGAAGTTTAATCTTAGGGTGAGGGCTTCGGGTAAGGGGATACGGTTAGTTTTAGGGTTAAAAGTTACTGTTAGGTTTAACAGTTACAGTTAGACTTAGGGTTTAGGTTTAGGGTTAGGGTTAAGCTTAGGGGTTATGGTTTGGTACAGGGTTAGGGTTAAGTGTTAGGGTTAGGGTTAAAGATCATGACAAGGGTTAGAGTTAAGGGTTAGTTTGAGTGTTAACAGTTAGGGTTAAGGATAACTTTTAGGGTTAGGGGTTAGGATTAGTGTTAGGGCTGAGATTTAGCGGTTAGTTTAAGGGCACAGGACCTGTTTAATCTATGGTGAGAGTGGTGCACAGGGTCGCTGCGACACAACACCACCGTACGCTGGGCCTTGGGCCAAGACCTACATACAGGACTCAGGTGGAGCCTCTTCTCACGCATGACATGGCTGTATTGTAGGCTTGGTTAACTCTGAGAATGGAAGAAGTGTCAGAAATCGGGTTAGGGCTGGCTCTAGGTGTTTTTAACCCCTAACCCTAACACTAACCCCCTAATCCTAACCCTAACACTAACCCCAAGGTTAAATCTAACCTTAACCCCTACGACAACCCTAACCCTAACCCTAACCCCTCTCACTGTAGAATAAACAGGTCCTGTGCCCTTAAACTAACCACTAAATCTAAGCCCTAACATCAACCGTAACCTCTGACCCTAAACCTAAGCCCTGAGCCTAAAGCCCAACACTAACTCTAAACTCTTACCCTAAAGCTAATCCCTAACCCTAATGCTAACCTCTAAACGTAACCCTAACTGTGAACCCTAAACCTAACCCTAACGTCGAGCGCTAACCATAGCACTTAACTCTAACCCTAAACCTAACATGAACCCTTAATCCTAACACTAACCCTAACCCTAACTCTTAACTTTAACCCTGACTGTTAACCCTCACACTAACCTTTAAACCTAACCTTAATCGTAATCTTTAACCCTAAACCTAATATTTAACCCTAATCCTGTACCAAACCCTAAACCCTAACCTTAAACCTAACCATAAACCTTAACCCTGAACCTAACTGTAACGGTTAAAACTAAGAGTAACCTGTAACGCTACCCGTAACCCCTAACTCTAAGCCTTCACCCTAACACTAACCTTGATCCTTAACCCGAACCCTAACCCTAACCCTAAATCTAATTCTCAGTCTTCTTGCTTTCTTAGAGTTTAGAAAGCGTACAATCCTCCCATGCCATGCGTGAAAGGAGGCTCTTCCACTGTGTCCTGAATGAACCACTGGGGCCCATAACCAGAGTACGATAGAGTGGGTTCCTGGTGACAATCCCAGCCCCCTAACCCCCCCCCCCGCCTAATGCAGACAAGGCCCGTGCCCTAAGCATAAACTCTACACCTCACCAAAAACTCTAACCCTGAAAATAACATTTAACCCTGATTCTATTGCTCACCTTAGAATGTAAACCTCACCGTAACCTGAACTTTAACCCCTTATCCTAACGTTAATGCATAACACTTACCCTGAGATTAAGCCCTATCCCATAATTCTAACCCTATCTCCTAGTCATAACTGTGACAACTAATCCCTAACCCTAATTCTAAACCACTAACACTAACTGTTACTCTACGTAGTTACTGTTACGGTAACCTACTGTTACCCTAACACTGAACCTAACCCTTACTCCTAACGCCAAAGCTATGGCTAAAAATAATGCTAACCCTTGACCCTTTACCCTAACTCCTAACCCTAATCCTAATCCTAACCACTAAACCCAACCTTAGCTCTTAACCCTAACCCTAAACCTTACCCTGACGCCTAGACCTAACACTAACACTAAACTAACACCTAACCCTAATCATAACCCCTAAAGCTAACCCTAACCCTGAACCCTAAACCTAACCCTAACACTTAATACTAACTATATCCCTAACCCCTAACCCCAACCCTAACCCTAACCGTTAACCCTCACCCTAACCCTTAAACCGGACCCTAACACTAAATCTTAACCCTAAACCTACGCCCAACCCTTAACCATAATCCTATCCCTTAACCCTAAACCTAACCCCTAACCCTAAACCTAACACTAACCCCAATCCTAATTCTAACCATAGCCCTTAATACATCACTACGCCTAACCCCTAACCCTAACCCTAACCCCTAATGCTAACCCTAACACTGAACCCTAAACCTAACCCTATCCCTAACCCTTAAACATAAATCTATCCCTAAACAATAATCCTAAGCCTAATCTTTAACCCTCACCCTAGAGCTTAACTCAAACCGTAACCCTAAGCCTAAACCCCAACCCTAACACTTAACACAAACCCTAAGCCTAAACACTTAACACCAATCCTATCCTTTAACCCTAACACTAACCCTGATGCCTAATCCTAACCCTAACACTAACCCCAACCATAAATCTAACCCTAGCCACTAACGCAAAACTAACCCCTAACCCTAACACTAACCCTAAATCCTAGTCCCTAACCACTAAACCTCACTTGAACCCTAACCCCTAACACCAAACCCTTAACCCTAACCATAACCCTATTTCTCACACTACTTCCATTCTCAGAGTTAACCAAGCCTAAAATACAACCATGCAATGCGTGAGTAGAGTTTCCACATGAGTCCTGCAAGTAGGTCTGGGCCAAAGGCCCAGGATCCGATGGTGTGGTGTCGCATGGAAACATTCTGCACCCTTCTCACCATAGATTACACAGGTCCTGTACCCTTAAACTAACCGCCAAATCAAAGCCCAAACACTGACCCTAACCCCTAACCCTACCTAAGCCCTGACCCTAATGCCCAACACTAACACTAAGCGCTTACCCTAAACCTAACCCCTAAATGTAACCTTAACCATGAACCCTAAACCTAACCCAAACCCCTAACCCTAACCATAACACTTAACTCTAACCCTAAACCTAACATGAACACTTAACCCTAACCCTAACCCATAAACCTAACACTTAACCTTAACCCTAACCGTTAACCCTCACACTAAACCTTAACCCTAACCCTAATCCTAATCTTTAAGCCTAAACCTAGCACTTAACCTTTACCCTGTACCAAAACCTAACCCCTAATCTTAACCCTAAGCTTAAACCTTAAAGCTTAACCCTAAACCTAACTGTAACTGTTAAACCTAACACTAACCTTTAACCCTGACCCTAACTGAAACCCCTAACCCTAAGCCCTCACCATAACAGTAACCTATATTGCTAACCCTAACCCTAATCCTAGCCCTAAATTTAATTCTCAGACTTCTTGCTTTCTCAGAGTTTACAAAGCCTACAATCCTCCCATGCCAAGTGTAGAAGGAGGCTCGGCCACTGTGTCCGGCATGAAACCAAGGGGCCCATACCCAGCGTATGATAGAGTGGCTTCCGGCATCTATCCCACCCCTCTAAGCCCCCTCCTAGAGCAGAGAGGGCTCGTGATATAAGCATAAACACTACCCCTCACCCATAACCCTAACTCTGAACATCACAGCTCACCCTGATACTATTGCTCACCTTAACACATCAACCTCACCATAACTCTAACTTGAACCTGTTATCCTAACGTTAATGCATAAGACTTACCCTAAGAACAACCCCTATCCCTTAATTCTAACCCTAACTCCTAGCCACAATTGTAACACCTAATCCCTAAGGCTAATTCAAAACTGCTAAACATTACCTTATCCCTACAAACTAACCCTAACCCTAACCGCTAACCCTAACCGTACACCTAAAAATAACCGTAACACTTGACACTTAACCCTAACCCTTAACCCTGATCCTAATCCTAACAATTAAACCTAACCCTAACTCTTAAGCCTAACACTAACACGTACCCTAATGCCAGACCTAACCCTAAGAGTAAACGTAACCCCTAACCCTAACCCTAATCCCTAATGCTAACCCTAACACTGAACCCTAATCCTAAGCCTTAAACCTAACTCTATCCTTAACCCATAACCCTAGCCCTAACCGTTAACCCCACACTAACCCTTAACTTGAACTGTAACCCTAATCCTTAAAACTAAACCTAACACTTAATGCTAACCTTAAGCCTTAACGCTTAACCCTTATCCTATCCCTTAACCCTAACCCTAACCCATAACGCTAACCCTAACCCCACTCTAAATCTAACCCTAGCCCCTAACCCAACCCTAACCCCTAAGCCTTAACCCTATCACTAAACCCAACACCTACTCCCTAACCCCTAATCCTCACTCGAAGCTTAAGCCCTAACCCTAAGCCCTCTCCCTGACTAATCTTCATCCCTAACCCTAACCATAATCCTAACCCTAAATCTAATTCTCAGACTTCTTGCTATCTCAGAGTTTTAAAAGCCTACAATTCTCCAAAGCCATGCGTGAAAGCTGGCTCTGCCACAGTGTCCTGCATGAAACCCAGGAGCCCATACTCTGTGTACAATAGAGTGGGTTCCCGGGGACAATCACGGCCCCCTAACTCCCCCTGCTAGTGCTGACAGGGCCCATGCCCTAAGCAAAAACCCTGCACCTCACCCATAACCCTAACCCTGAACATAACACCTAACCCTGATGTTATTTTTCACCTTAACACGTAAACCTCACTGTAACCCTAACTTTAACCCCTATCCTAATGTTATTGCATAACACTTACCCTAAGAACAAACCCTATCCCTTAATTCTAAGCCTAACTCCTAGCATAACCGTAACACCTAATCCCTAACCTTAATTCTAAACTGCTAAACATTACCTTCACCCTACAAACAACCCTAACACTAACCCTAACTCTAACTGCTAACCCTAACCCTAACCATTACCCTGATCATAATCCTAACAATTAAACCTAACCCTAATTCTTAACCCTAACACGAACCATTACCATAATGCCTAGACCTAACCCTAACTGTAACCCTAACCCCTAACCCTAACCCTAACCGCTAATGCTAACCCTAACCCCGAACCCTAAACCTAACCCTAACCCTATCCCTTAAACCTATTACTATCCCTAAACCATTACCCTAATCGCAACTGTTAACCCTCACTCTCACCCTTAACTTGGACCGAAACCCTAACCCTTAACCCTAACCTTAACCCTTACTGCTAATCTTAAGCCTTCACCCTTTACCTTAATCCTATCTTGTAAGCCTAACCCTAACGCTGACCCCTAACCCACCTGAACATTAACCCTAAACCTAAATCTAACGCTAGCCCCTTACAAAAACCTAACACCTAACCCCTGACACACTAATCCTAACTTCTAATTCCTAACCACTAAACTTCACTCAAACCCAAACCTCTAACCCCAAACACATAACCCTAAACATAACCCTAATTCTCACACTTCCTTCGTTCTCAGAGTTGACCAAGCCTACAATAGAGCCATGCCACGAGTGAGAAGAGGCTCTGCCTGAGTCCTGCATGTAGGTCTGGGCCCAAGGCCCAAGTACGATGGTGTGGTGTTGAGGCGACCCAGTCTGCACCCTTCCCACCATAGATTAAACAGAGCATGTGCCCTTAAACTAACCACTAAATCTAAGCCCTAACACTAAACCTAAATCCTAACCCTAAACCTCGGCCCTTATCCTAACGCCCAACAGTAACACTAAACACTCACCCTAAATTTAACCCGTAACCCGAACCCCTAAATGTAACCCTAACCAGGAACCCTAAACCTAACCATAACCTCTAGCCATAACCATAACACTTAACTCTAAACCTAAATGTTACACGAAGCCTTATTCCTAACCCTAAGCCCAACCCTAACCCTTAATCTTGAACCTTACCATTAACCCTCACACTAACCCTTAACCCTAAACCTAATCCTAATCTTTAACCATAAAGCTAACACTGAAGCCTAACCCTGTGCCAAACGATAAAACCAAACCTTAACCCTAACCCTGAAACTTAACCGTAAACGTAACTGTAACTGTTAAAAATAACACAAACCTTTAACCCTAACCCCTAACCCTAAGAGCCCACCCTAACACTAATCTTCCTCGCTAAACATTACCAAAATCCTACCCCTAAATCTAATTGTCAGACTTCTTGCTTTCTCAGAGTTTAGAAAGCCTACAATCCTCCCATGCCATGAGTAAAAGGGGGCTCTACCACTGTGTCCTGCATGAAACCCAGGAGCCCATATCCAGGGTACGATAGAGTGGGTTCCCGGAGACAATCCCATCCCCCTAACCCCAGCCCCCCGCCCAGTGCAGACAGGGCCTGTACGCTAAGTATAAACACTACCCCTAACAGATAACCCTCACCCTGAATATAACACCTGACCCTGATCCTATTGCTCACCTTAAAACATAAACCTCCCCGTAACCCTAACTTATCCCCTTATCTTAACCTTAATGCATAACACCCTGAGAAGAAGCCCCATCCCATAATTCTAATCCTAATCCCCAGCCATAACCATAAGACCTCATCCCTAATTCTAAAATGCCAACCCTAACCTTCACCCTACCAACAACCCTAACCCTAACCCTAACCTCTAACCCTAAGCCCTCACCCTATCACTAATCTTAAGCCCTAAACCATACCGTAATCCTAACCCGAAATCTAATTCTCAGACTTCATGCTTTCTCAGAGTTTTGAAAGCCTACAATCCTACTAAGCCATGCATGAAAGCCGGCTCTGCCACAGTGTCCTGCAAGAAACCCAGAGGCCGATACACAGCGTACGATAGAGTGGGTTCCCAGCGACCACAACCGACCCCTAACTTCGATTCGTAGGGCATACAGGGCCCATGACCTAAGCATAAACACTACCCCTCATCCATAACCCTAACCCAGAACATAACACCTAACCCTGATCCTACTGCTCACCTTAACACGTAAACCTCACCGTAACCCTAACTTTAACCCCATATAGTAACGTTAATGCATGACACCCTGAGAACAAGCCCTATACTTTAATTCTAACCCTAACTCCTAGCCATAATCATAACACCTAATCTCTAATTCCGAAACACCAACCCTAACCTTAACCCTACCAACAACACTAACACTAACCCTAACCCCTTACCCTAACCCTACGCCTAAAAATAACCGTAACCGTTGATCCTTAGTCATAACCCCTAACCTTAACCCTAACCCTTAACCCTAATCCCAATCCTAACCATTAAACATAACCCCAACTCTTAACCCTAACTCTAACCTTTACCTTAATGCCTAGAGTTCTAACCCCAACACTGACCTACAGTTAGAGGTAACACAAACCCCTAATGCTAACCTTAAACCTGAACAATAAACCTAATCCTTAACCATAACACCCTAACCCTAACCCTAACCCTTAACCCTGACCCTAACCCTAAACCTTAACCCTAACCCTGAACCCTAACCCTAAGCCTACCCTTAACCCTAACCCTATCCATTAACCCTAACCGCTAACGATAACACTAACCCCAACCCTAAACCTACCCCTGGCCCCCTAACCCAGAATTAACACCGAACCCGTAACACTAACTCTACCCGTAACCACTAGCACCTAACCCTGACTCCAAACCTAACACCTAACTCGAAACCCCTAACCCCAACCCTAACCTTAATTCTCACACTACTTCCATTCCCAAGTGAAGCAAGCCTAAAATACAGCCATGCCATGTGTGAGATGAGGCTCCGCCTGAGTCCTGCATGTAGGTCTTCTCCCAGGGTGCAAGGAATGATGTTGTGCTTTCGTGATGACTCCGACCGCACCCCACTCACCGTAGATTAACCAGGTTCTGTGCCCTTAAACTGACCGCTAAATCTAAGCCCTACCACCAACCCTAACCACTGACCCTGAACCTAAGCCCCGAGCCTAAAGCCCAACACTAACTCTAAACCCTTACCCTAAACCTAAACCCTAACCCTAATGCTAAACCCTAAACGTAACCCAAACCACGAACAGTAAACCTAACCCTAACCTCTAACACAAACCCTAACACATAACTCTAACCCTAAAACTAACCCTAACCCTTAACCCTAAACCTAAACCCTAACCCTAACCCTTAACCTTAATCTTAACCGTTAACTCTCATGCTAACCTTTAATCCTAACCCTAATCCTAATCTTCAACCCTAAACCTAACACAACCCTAACCCTGTACCAAACCCTGACCCCTCATCTTAACCCTATCCGCAAACCTCAACCCAAAAACGAACTGTAACCGTTAAACCTAACAGTAACCTTAAACCGTAACCCTAATCTGTAACCCTATCCCCTCACCTTAACACTACACTTCATCCTGAACCCTAACCATAATCCTAACCCTAAATCTAATTCTCAGACTTCTTGCTTTCTTAGAGTTTAGAAAGCCTGCAATCCTCCCATGCCATGTGTGAAAGGAGGCTCTACCACTGTGTCCTGCATGAAATCCACGGGCCCATACCCAGAGTATGATAGAGTGGGTTCCCGGGTACAATCCCAGCCCCCTAAACTCTCCCCGCCCGCCTAATGCAGACAGGGCCCGTGCGCTAAGCATAAACAATACTTTTAACAGATAACCCTAACCCTGAACATGGCACCTAACCCTGTTCCTATTTCTCCCCTTAACACGTAAACCTCACCGTGAGCCTAACTTTAACCTCTTAACGTAACGTTAATGCATAACCCATTCCCTGAGAACATCCCCTATCCCATAATTCTAACCCTATCTCCTAGTCATAACTGTAACACCTAATCCCTAACCCTAATTCTCCACCGCTAAGCCTAACCGTAACGCTGCCTACAACCCTAACACTGACAGGAACCCTTAGTTCTAACCCCAACGCTATGCCTAACAAAAGCCCTAACTCTTCACCCTTCACCCTAACCCCTAAGCATTACCCTAACCTTTAACCGTAATCCTAATCCTAACCATTAAACCTAACCCTAGCTCTTAAAGCTAACCCTAAACCTTACCCTCACGACTAGACCTAACCCTGACACTAACCTAACACCTAACCCTAACCATAACCCCTAAAGCTAACCCTAACCCTGAACCCTAAACCTAACCCTAACACTGAACCTTCACTATATCCCTAACCCCTAAGCCTAATCCTAACTGTTAACCCTCACCCTAACACTTAAACTGGACCATAACACTAAACATTAACCCTAACACTAAACTTTAACCCTAACCATAAGCCCAACACTTAACCCTAATCCTATCCCTTAACCCTAAGCCTAACCCTAAGCCCTAACCCTAAACCTAACCCTAACCCCAACCCTAACCCTTAATCTTGACCCTTACCATTAACCCTTACACTAACCCTAATCCTAATCTTTAACCATAAAGCTAATACTGAAGCCTAACCCTGTGTCAAACGCTAAACCCAAACCTTAACCCTAACCCTGAAACTTAACCATAAACCTAACTGTAACTGTTACACCTAACACTAACCTCTAACCCTAACCCCTAACCCTAAGACCCCACCTTAACACTAACCCTAACCCTAAACATTATCATAATCCTACCCCTAAATCTCATTCTCGGACTTCTTGCTTTCTTAGAGTTTAGAAAGCCTAAAATCCTCCCATGCCATGAGTAAAAGGGGGCTCTGCAGCTCTCTCTTGCATGAAACCAGGAGCCCATACCTAGCGTATGATAGAGTGGGTTCCCGGGGACAATCCCATCCCCCTAACCCCAGCCCCCCGCCCAGTGCAGACAGGGCCTGTACGCTAAGTATAAACACTACCCCTAACAGATAACCCTCACCCTGAACATAGCACCTGACCCTGATCCTATTGCTCACCTTAAAACATAAACCTCCCCGTAACCCTAACTTATCCCCTTATCTTAACCTTAATGCATAACACCCTGAGAAGAAGCCCTATCCCATAATTCTAATCCTAACCCCTAGCCATAACCGTAACACCTCATCCCTAATTCTAAAATGCCAACGCTAACCTTCACCCTACCAACAACCCTAACCCTAACCCTAACCCCTAACCCTAAGCCCTCACCCTATCACTAATCTTCATCCCTAAACCGTACCGTAATCCTAACCCTAAATCTAATTCTCAGACTTGCTTTCTCAGAGTTTTGAAAGCCTACAATCCTACTAAGCCATGCATGAAAGCCCGCTCTGCCACAGTGTCCTGCATGAAACCCAGAGGCCCATACACTGCGTACGATAGAGTGGGCTCCCAGCGACCATCACAGACCCCTAACTTCGCCTCCTAGTGCATACAGGGCCCGTGCCCTAAGGATAAACCCTACCCCTCACCCATAACCCTAACCCAGAACATAACACCTAACCCTGATCCTACTGCTCACCTTAACAGGTAAAGCTCACCGTAACCCTAACTTTAACCTCTTATCTTAACGTTAATGCATGACACCCTGCGAACAAGACCTATACCGTAAATCTAACCCTAACTCCTAGCCATAACCATAACACCTAATCCCTAATTCTGAAACGCCAACCCTAACCTTAACCCTACCAACAACACTAACACTAACCCTAAAACCCTTACCCTAACCCTACGCCTAAAAATAACCCTAACCATTGATCCTTAGTCATAACCCCTAAAGCGTAACCCTAATCCTTAACGCTAATCCCAATCCTAACCATTAAACATAACCCTACTTAACCCTAACCCTAACCTCTACGCTAATGCCTAGAGATCTAACCCCAACACTGACCTACAGTTAACACTAACCCTAACCCCTAATCCTAACCTTAAACCTGAACCATAAACCTAACCCTTAACCCTAACCCTATTCCTAACCCCCTAACCCTAACCCTAACTGTTAAGCCTCACCCTAACACTTAACCCTGACTCTAACCCTAAACCTTAACCCTAACCCTGAACCCTAACCCTAAGCCTAACCCTTAACCCTAACCCTATCCCTTAACCCTAACCCCTAACCCTAACGCTAACCCCAACCCTAAACCTAACCCTGGCCCCCAACCCAGACTTAACACCTAACCCCTAACACTAACTCTAAACCTAACCACTAATCCCTAGCACCTGACCCTGACTCGAAACCTAACCCCTAACTCGAAACCCCTAACCCCAAACCTAACCCTAATTCTCACACTACTTCCATTCCCAGAGTGAAGCAAGCCTACAATACAGCCATGCCATGTGTGAGATGAGGCTCTGCCTGAGTCCTGCATGTAGGTTTTGTCCCAAGGCCCAGGGAATGATGTTGTGCTTTTGTGGTGACTCCGACCACACCCCTCTCACCGTAGATTAACCAGGTCCTGTGCCCTTAAACTGACCGCTAAATCTAAGCCCTACCACCAACCCTAACCTCTGACCCTGAACCTAAGCCCCGAGCCTAAAGCCCATCACTAACTCTAAACACTTACCCTAAACCTAATCCCTAACCCTAATGCTAACCCCGAAACGTAACTCTAACCACGAACAGTAAACCTAACCCTAACCTCTAACACAAACCCTAACACATAACTCTAACCCTAAAACTAACCCTAACCCTTAACCCTAAACCTAAACCCTAACCCTAACCCTTAACCTTAATCTTAACCGTTAACTCTCACGCTAACCTTTAATCCTAACCCTAATCCTAATCTTCAACCCTAAACCTAACACAACCCTAACCCTGTACCAAACCCTGACCCCTCATCTTAACCCTATCCGCAAACCTCAACCCCAAAACGAACTGTAACCGTTAAACCTAACAGTAACCTTAAACCGTAACCATTATCTGTAACCCTATCCCCTCACCATAACACTACACTTCATCCTGAACCCTAACCATAATCCTAACCCTAAATCTAATTCTCAGACTTCTTGCTTTCTTAGAGTTTAGAAAGCCTGCAATCCTCCCATGCCATGTGTGAAAGGAGGCTCTACCACTGTGTCCTGCATGAAATCCACGGGCCCATACCCAGAGTCCGATCCAGTGGGTTCCTGGTGCCAATCCCAGCCCCCTAACCTCCCCCCAGCCTAATGCCGACAGGACCCGTGCGCTAAGCATAAATGATACCTTTAACAGATAACCCTAACCCTGAACATAACACCCAACCCTGTTCCTATTTCTCCCCTTAACACGTAAACCTCACCGTGCGCCTAACTTTAACCTCTTATCCTAACGTTAATGCATAACCCATTTCCTGAGAACAACCCCTATCCCATAATTCTAACCCTATCTCCTAGTCATCACTGTGACACCTAATCCCTAACCCTAATTCTAAACCGCTAACCCTAACCGTAACCCTACCTACAACCCTAACACTGACAGTGACTCTTACTTCTAACCCCAACGCTATGCCTAACAAAAACCCTAACCCTTGACCCTAACCCTTCACCCTAACCCCTAAGCCTTACCCTAACCCTTAACCCTAATCCTAATCCTAGCCATTAAACCTAACCCTAGCTCTTAAAGCTAACCCTAAACCTTACCCTCACGACTAGACCTAACCCTGACACTAACCTAACACCTAACCCTAACCAGAACCCCTAAAGCTAACCCTGAACCCTATCCCTAACCCTAGCAGTAAACTTTAATCCTAAACCTAAGCCCAACCGGTAACCCTAATCCTGTCCTTTTACCCTAAAACTAACCCCTAAACATAACCCCTATACCTCACCCTAACTCTAAACCCAATCCTAATTCTAACCATACCCCTTCATAAAACACTAACTCCTAACCGCTAACCTTAACACTAACCAAAAACCCTAATCACTAATCCCTAACCCTAACACTTAACCTTTACCCTAACCGCTAACCCTCACCCTAAATCTTAACACTGACCCTAACCTTAACCTTTAAGTCTAAGCCTAACCCTTAACCCTACAGTAAGGAAGACCCTTAATGCTAATGGGATCCCTTATCCCTAACCCTAACACTACAGCTAAAAGTAACCCTAACCTTGGATCCTTAAACCTAACCCCTAACACTTCCTTTAACCCCAAACCCTAACCCTAATCCTAAGCATTAAATCTAACCCTATCTCTTAAACCTAACACTAGCCCTTACCCTAACGCCTAGATCTAACCCTAAATCTAACCTACCGCCTAATCCTAACCTTAAGCCCTAATGCTAACTCTAACCCAGAACCCTAAACCTACCTGTAACCCTTAACACTGACCCTATCCCTAACCCCCTTACCCTAACTCTGTTAACCCTAACCCTCAACCCTGACCCTAACCTTAAACCTTATTCCTAACCATGCGTGCGATGAGCCTCTGCCTTTGTCCTGCGTGACAGTTCAAGCCCAACACCCAGGGTACGATGAAGTGGGGACACAGCCTTGCTCCACACCCACAGTGCCCCGTATGTTAGACAGGGCCCGTGCCCTAACACACACCGTTAAACGTAAGCCCTAACCCTATCACTAAACCAAACCCTTAGTAAGCCCTGAATCTAACTCCTAACAGTAACCCTAATCCCTGACCCTTACTCTTGCCTCTCACCCTAAACCTAAACCCAACCACTAAACATAATCCTAATCTCTAACCCTAACAGTAACCCTAACCCTAATTCTAACCTAAAACCCTAACCCCTAAATCTAATCCTAGTCCCTAACACCTAACCTTACCCTAAACCGAATTCCAATTCTCAGACTTTTTAAATTCAAAATTTAAAAAAGCCTACAATCCACCAATGCCGTGTCTGAGATGAGCATCCGCCCCTATGTCCTGCATGACAGGCAGGCGCCAATGCCCAGGGTACTATGGAGTGGAGTCCTGGGGTCTGTAGGCTTGCTAAACTCCAGTTTGGAAGAATTGCTATAGTCATATATAGGGATGCTTACATTTACTTATAGAAAGCAACTATTGGTGTGTGATTTGTAGGCTTGCCTTACTCTAGTTTGGATGAAGAAGCTGAATCATATGTAGGAATATTAGCTTTGAGTTAGAGGAAGCATCTATGGGGGGTGCTTTTTTGGCTTGTTAAACTCTGGTTTGGAAGAAGTTCGAGAGTCTTATATAGGAACGATATCATTCATTCAGAGAAAGCAATTATAGGGAGTTGGTTTGTAGGCTTGCTAAGCTCTAGTTTGGAGGAAGGCGAGAGTCATATATAGGAACGCTTACGTTCACATAAAGCGTCTACGGGGGGACGGTTTCTAGGCTTCCTAAACTCTAGCTTGGAAAAAGAGGACAGTTATGTATAGGAACTCTCGGCGGGGGATTTGTAGCATTGCTAAAATCTTAGATTGGAAAAGTTGCGAGAGTCATACATAGGAATGTTAACATTCACTCAATGAAAGCAACTATAAGGGGTGCTTTCCAGGCTGGCTACACTCTAATTTGGAAAAAGTGCGACAGTCATATATAGGAAGGCTTATATTCACTCAGACAAAGCAATTATGTGTAGGTGTATAGTAGGCATGCTAACTCTAGTTTGGAAAATTTCGAGAGCCATGTATAGGAAAGCTTACAGTAACTTAGAGAAAGCAACGAACAGGGGTGGAGTGTAGACTTGCTAAACTCTAGTTTGGAGGAAGTGCCATAGTCATATATAGGAACGCTTAAATTCGTTCAGAGAAAACAGCTGTCGGGGATTGGTTTGTAGACTTATTCAACTCTAGTTTGGAAGAAGTGCGAGAGACATATATAGGAATGTTTACATTGACTCAAAGAAAGCAACTATGGGGGAGTGTTATTTTGGCATGCCAGATGCTAGTTAGGAAGAAGTACAAGACTCATATATAGGAACGCTTACATTCACACAGCGAGAGCAACTACGGAGTAGTGTCAGGTAGACATATTAAAGTCTAGCTTGGGAGAAGTTCCAGAGTCCTATATAAGAAAGGTAAGAGCCACTTTGAAAAAGCAAGTCTTGGCGGGTGGTTTGTAGGCCTGCAAAACCTTGTTTTGGTTGAAGTGTGAGAATCATATATGAGAACGCTTACATTCACTCAGAGAAAGCAATGATGGGGTTGTTTGTAGGCTTACTAAACTGCAGTTTGGAAGAAGCACGAGAATCACATATAGGAGCACATACATTTTGACGCACTGAAAGTAACTATGGGGTGGTGTTTTATAGGCATGATAAACTCTAGTTTGGACGAAGTTTGAGAATCACATATAAGAAAGCTTAGTCGCTTAAAGCAAATCTCTGGGTGTGGAATGTAGGCGTGCCAAACTCTATTTTGGTTTCGGAGTGAGAGTCATATATGGGAAGGCTTACATTCGCTCAGAGAAAGCAACGATGGTGTGGTGGTTTGTAGGCATACTGAACTCTAGTTTGGAAGAAGTAGGAGAATGATATATGGGAACGCTTACATTCATGCAGAGAAAGCAATTATGGGGTGGCTTTTTTGTACCCATGCTAATCTCTAGTTTAGAAGAAATTATATAGGAAAGCGTACACTCATTTATAGAAACCAACTTTCGGTGGATGGACGGTAGACCTGCAAAACTCTACTTTGGAAGGAGGGGGAGAGTCATATTGGGGCCACGTACATTGACTCAGAGAAATCAAGGATGGGGTTGTGGTTTGTAGGCATACTAAACTCTAGTTTGGAAGAAGTACGAGAATCATATATAGGAACGCTTACATTCATGCAGAGAAAGCAACTATGGAGTGATGTTTGTATGCCTACTAAACGATAGTTTGGAGGAAGTTTAGAATCTTATATAGCAAAGCTTACAGTCACCTAGAGAGAGCAACTCTTGGGAGATGGTTTCTAAGCCTGATAATTTGCACCAACTCTTAAAGTCAAGTATGGGAAGGTTTACATCCGCTCAGAACGCAAGGTTTGGGTTGCAGTTTGTGGCCATAATTGTAGTTTGGAAGAAGTAGAAAAGTCATATATATGAACGATTACATTCACGCAGACAAACCAGCTATGGAGTGATGTGTGTATGCCTACTAAACTATAGTTTGGAGGATGTTCGAGAGTCATATCTGGAAAGCTTACAGTCATTTAGAGAAAGAAACTCTCGGGGGGTGGTTCGTAGGCCTGCTAAACTCCATTTTCAAAGAAGTGTCAAAATCATATACAGGAACGCTTACATTCACTCAGAGAAAGCAACGTTGGAGTGGCCGTTTGTGAGCATACTAAACTCTACTTTGGAAGAGGTACGAGAGACATAAATACGAACGCTTACATTAACACAGAGAAAGCAAATACGGGGTGCTGTAGTGCAGGCATGCTAAACTATAGATGGGAAGAAGTTCGAAAGCTGACAGTCACTTAGAGAAAGCAACTCTTGGTGGGTGATTTTTTAAGTCTGCTAAATTGTATTTTGAAAGACGTGTCAGAGTCTTATATACAAACGCTTACATTCATGCGTAGAAAGAAACTATGGGGTGATGTGTTGTGGGGATGCTAAACTGCAGTTTGGAAGAAGTTCGAGAGTGTTATGTAGGATAGCTTACAGTCACCTAGAGAAAGCAACACTCAGGAGAGCTTTGCAAGCCTGCTAAACTCTAACTAGCAGCAATTGTGAGAGTCAAACATGGGAACGCTTACATTCACTCAGAGAACACAACGTTTGGGTGGTGGTTTGTAGGCATAATAACTGTAGTTCGGAAAAAGTAGGAGAGTCATAGATGAACGGTTACATTCACGCAGAGAAAGCAACTGTTGGGTGGCGTATGTATGCATGCTAATCTGTAGTTTGTAGGAATTTTGAGAGTCATATCTGGGGAAAATTACAGTCAGTTAGAGAAAGCAACCATCGGGGGCCGTTTTGTAGATCTGGTAAATTCTATTTTGAAAGAAGAGTGAGAGTCATATATGGGAACGCTTATGATCACGAAGAGAAATCAACTATGGGGCTGTGTTTTGTTGGCATGCTAAACTGTAGTTTGGAAGAAGTTCGCGAGTCTTACATAGGAAAATTTACAGTCACCTAGAGAAAGCAACTCTCGGGAGATTGTTTCTAAGCATGCTAAATTCTAGTTTGCATCAATTGTGAGAGTCAAACATGGGAACGCTTACATTCACTCAGAGAACCCAACGTTTGGGTGGTGGTTTGTAAGCATTCTAAACTGTATTTTGGAGGAAGTAGGAGAGTCATATATACGAATGCTTACATTCACGCAGAGAAAGCAACTCTGTGATCGTATTTTGTTGGCATGCTAAACTGTGGTTTGGAAGAAGTTCGAGAGCCTTACATAGGAAAGATTACAGTGACACAGAGAAAAACAAATCTCTGTAGTTTGTTGGTAGGTCTGCTAAACTGTAATTTGGATGAAGTGTGAGAACGCTTGCATTCACTCAGAGAAAGAACGTTGTCGTGATGGTTTGTAGGAATAAATGCTGTAGTTCAAAAGAAGTAGGAGAGTCATATATGAACGGTTACATTCACGCAGAGAAAGCAACTGTGGGGTGGCCTATGTAATCATCATAATCTAGTTTGGAGGAAGTTCGAGAGTCATATGTGGGAAAAATTAAAGTCACCTAGAGAATTGGAACCATCGGGTGTTGTGTAGGTCTGCTAAATTCTATTTTGGAAGAAGAGTGAGAGTCATATATGGGAACGCTTATGTTCACTCAGAGAAATCAACGATGGGGCGCTGTATTGCTGGCATGCTAAACTGTAGTTTGGAAGAAGTTCGAGAGTCTTATATAGGAAAGTTTACAGTCACCTAGAGAAAGCAACTCACAGGAGGTGGTTTGTGGGCCGCTAAACTCTAATTTGGATGAAGTGAAAGAGGCATACATGGATACGCTTCATTCACTCAGAGAAAGGTAAATTTGGGTGCCGGTTTGTAGGTATACTAACTCCAGTTTGGAAGAAGTACGAGAGTCATATATATGAACGCTTATATGGACGCAGAGAAAGCAACTATGGGGTGGTGTTTTGTAGGCATGATAAAATATAATTTGGAAGAAGTTCGAAAGCTGACAGTGACTTAGAGAAAGCAACTCTCGGCGGTTGATTTTGAGGTCTGCTAAATTGTATTTTGAAAGAAGTACCAGAGTCATATATAAAATCGCTTATATTTATGCTGAGAAAGAAACTATGTGGTGATGTTTTGTTGGCGTGCTGAAATGTAGTTTCGAAGAAGTTCGACAGTCTTTTATAGGAAAGCTTACAGTCCCCCAGAGGAAGCAACTTTCGAGAGATAGTTTGTAAGCCTGCTAAACTCTACTTTGCATCATTTGGAACAGTCATACTTGGGAACGCTAACATTCTCTCAGAGAACGCAACGTTTGGTTGGTTGTTTGTAAGCATACTAAACTGTATTTTGGAAGAAGTAGCAGAGTCATATATATGAGTGCTTACATTCACGCAGAGAGGGCAACTATGGGGTGGTGTTTTGTAGGCATGCAAATCTCTAGTTGCGAAGAAGTTAAGAGTAATAGGAAAGCTTACAGTCTCACAGAGAAAGCAACCCTTGGGGGCCGGTTTGTAGTTCTGCTAAATTCTATTTTGGATGAAGTGTGAATCATAAACGGGAACGCTAACATTCACTCAGAGAAAGCAGGGTTGCGGTGGTGATTTTTAGTCACACTAAACTGGAGTTTGGAGGAAGTACGAGAATAAAAGAATGCTTACATTCACTCAGAAAAAGCAACGTTGGGGAGGTGGTTGGTAGGTGTACTATACTTTGGAAGAAGTACGAGCGTGATGCATAGGAACGCTTACATTCACGCAAACTATGGGGTGGCCTTTTGTTGGCATGCTAAACTATGTTCCAAAGTCATATATAGGAAAGCTTATAGTGAGAGAAAGCAACTCTCGGGTGGTGTTTTGTAGGTCCGGCAAATTGCATTTTGAAAGCAGTCCGAGATTCATATAAGGGAAGGCCTATACCCACTCAGAGAAAGCAATGTTAGGCTGGTGGTTTGTAGGCATACTAAACTGTATTTTGGAACTCGTATGTATGACTCTCACACTTGATCCAAATTAGAGTTCACCAGGCCTATAAACCACATCCTGAGAGTTGCTGTCTCTAGGTGAATGTAAGCTTTCCTATGTAAAACTCTCGAACTTCTTCCAAACTAAAGTTTAGCATGCCAACAATACACCACCGCATCGTTGCTTTCTCTGAGTGAACATAAGCATTCCCTTATATGAATCACTTTTTCCAAAATAGAATTTAGCAGACCTACAAACCAGTCCCCGATGGTTGATTTAGCTATGTGACTGTAATTTTCTCCAGATATGACTCTCAAACTTCCTCCAAAGTATAGATTAACATGCGTACATACACCACCCAACAGTTTCTTTCTCTGCGTGAATGTAACTGTTCATATATATGACTCTCCTACTTCTTCCGACCTACAGTTATTATGCCTACAAAGCACCAACCAAACGTTGTGTTCTCTCCGTGAATGTAAGCGTTCCCATATTTGACTCTCACAATTGCTGCTAATTAGTGTTTAGAGGCTTGCAAAGCTGTCCCGAGTGTTGTTTTCTCTAGGTGACTGTAGCTATCCTATATAACACTCTGGAACTCCTTTCAAACTGCAGTTTAGCATGCCAACAACACATCACCCTATAGTTTCTTTCTCTGCATAAATGTAAGCGTTTGTATATATGACTCTTGTACGTCTTTCAAAATACAATTTAGCAGACCTAAAAATCACCCGCCAAGAGTTGCTTTCTCTAAGTGACTGTCAGCTTTCGAACTTCTTCCAATCTATAGTTTAGCATGCCTGCACTACAGCACCCCGTATTTGCTTTCTCTGTGTTAATGTAAGCGTTTGTATTTATGTCTCTCATACCTCTTCCAAAGTAGAGTTTAGTATGCTCAAAAACGGCCACCCCAACGTTGCTTTCTCTGAGTGAATGTAAGCGTTCCTGTATATGATTCTAACACTTCATTGAAAATAGAGTTTAGCAGGCCTACGAACCATCCCCAGAGAGTTGCTTTCTCTAAATGACTGTAAGCTTTCCAGATATGACTCTCGAACTCCTCCAATCTATCGTTTAGTAGGCATACAAACATCACTCCATAGTTGCTTTCTCTGCATGAATGTAAGCGTTCCTATAAATGATTCTCGTACTTCTGCCAAACTAGAGTTTAGTATGCCTACAAACCACAACGCCATCGTTGATTTCTCCGAGTGAATATACCCAGTCCCCCATATGACTCTCCCCCTTCTTCCAAAGTAGAGTTTTGCAGGCCTACAAACCATCCCCCAAAAGTTGGTTTCTATAAATGACGGTACGCTTTCCTATATATTACTCTTTAACTTCTTGCAAAATAGAGATTTGCATGGCTACAAAAAAGCCACCCCATAATTGCTTTCTCTGCATGAATGTAAGCGTTCCCATATATCATTCTCCTACTTCTTCCAAACTAGAGTTCAGTATGCCTACAAACCACCACACCATCGTTGCTTTCTCTGAGTGAATGTAAGCCTTCCCATATATGACTCTCACTCTGAAACCAAAATAGAGTTTGGCACACCTACATTCCACACCCAGAGATTTGCTTTAAGCGACTCTAAGCTTTCTTATATGTGTTTCTCAAACTGCGTCCAAACTAGAGTTTAGCATTCCTAGAAACCACCCCAGAGTTGCTTTCTCTGCATGAATGTAAGCGTTTGTATATATGACTCTGGTACTTCTTTCAAGATACAATTTAGCACACCGAAAAATCAACCGCCGAGAGTTGCTTTCTCTAAGTGACTGTCTGTTTTCGAACTTCTTCCAAATTATATTTTAGCATGCCTACAAAACACCACCCCATAGTTGCTTTCTCTGCATCAATATAAGCGTTCATATATATGCCTCTCTCACTTCATCTAAATTAGAGTTTAGCAGGCCTACAAACAACACCCCGTGAGTTGCTTTCTCTAGGTGACTGTAAACTTTCCTATATAAGAATCTCCAACTTCTTTCAAACTACACCATGCCAACAAAACACCACACGGTGGTTGCTTTCTCTGAGTGAACATAAGCGTTCCCATATATGACTCACACTCTGTTTCCAAAATAGAATTTAGCAGATCGACAAACCAACCCAAGATGGTTCCTTTCTCTAAGTGACTGTAATTTTTCCCCAGATATGACTCTCGCACTTCCTCCAAACTACAGATTAACATGCATATATCGCCACCCCACAGTTGCTTTCTCTGCGTGAATGTAACGGTTCATATATATGACTCTCCTACTTCTTCCCAACTACAGTTATTATGCCTTCAAACCATCACGATGTTTCTTTCTCTGAGTGAATGAATGCAAGCGTTCTCACATTTCATCCAAGTTAGAGTTTAGCAGGCCTACCAATAAACTTCCGAGAGTTGTTTTCTCTGTGTCACTGTAATCTTTCCTATATAAGACTCTCGAACTTCTTCCAAACCACAGTTTAGCATGCCAACAAAATACGACCCCAGAGTTGCTTTCTCTGCCTGAATGTAAGCGTTCCTATACATGACTCTCGTACTTCCTCCAAAATACAGTTTAGAATGCCTACAAACCACCACCCAAACGTTGCGTTCTCTGAATGAATGAAAGCATTCCCATGTTTGACTCTCACAATTGATGCAAAGTAGAGTTTAGCACGCCAAGAAAGGCTCTCCCGAGAGTTGCTTTCTCTAGGTGAGTGTAAGCTTTCCTAAATAAGACTCTCCAACTTCTTCCAAACTACAGGTTAACATGCCCACAAAACATCACCCCATGGTTTTTTCTTTGCATGAATGTAAGCATTAGTATATATGACTCTGGTACTTCTTTCAAAATACAATTTAGCAGACCTAAAAATCACCCACCAAGAGTTGCTTTCTCTAAGTGACTGTTCAGGTTTGGAACTTCTTCCAAACTATAGCATGCTTACAAAACACCACCCCGTAGTTGCTTTCTCTGTGTGAATGTAAGCATTCCCAAATATCATTCTCGTACTTCTTCCAAACTATTTAGTATGCCTACAAAAACCACCCCAGTGTTGTTTCTCTGAGGGAATGTAAGCGGTCCCATGTTTGACTCTCACACTTCATCCAAATTAGAGTTTAGCATGTGTACAAAAAAATCTCCCGAGAGTTGCTTTCCCTGGGTGACGGTAATCTTTCCTGTATAAGGTTCTCCAACTTCTTCCAAACTTCAGTTTAGCATGCCTACAAAACCTGACGCCATAAGTGCTTTCTCTGTGTGAATGTAAGTGTTCCTATATAGGACTCTCGTACTTCTTCCAAACTACAGTTTAGTATGCCCTACAAACCACCACCCAAACGTTGTTTTCTCTGAGTGAATGTAAGCATTCCCATATATGACTCTCACACTTCAACCAAAATAACTCTATTTCAACCAAAATAACTCTACATTCCACACCCAGAGAGTTGCTTTCTCTACGTGACTGTAAACTTTCCTATATATGACTCTCAAACTTCGTCCAAACTAGAGTTTTGCAAGCCTACAAAACACCACCCCATAGTTGCATTCGGTGCCGGAATGTAAGCGGTTCTACATGTGATTCTCTTGCTTCTTCCAAATTACAGGTTAGTATGCCTAGGAACCACAACCACAACGTTGCTTTCACTGAGTTCCCATATATTATTCGAACACTTCATTGAAAATAGAGTTTAGCAGGCCTACGAAACACCCCCGAGAGTTGCTTTCTCTAAGTGACTGTAAGCTTCCCAGATATGGCTCTCGAACTTCCTCCAAACTATATTTTAGTAGGCATACAAACATCACTCCATAGTTGCTTTCTCTGCGTGAAGGTAAGCGTTCCTATATACGATTCTCGTACTTCTTCCAAACTAGAGTTGACTATGCCTACAAATCACAATCCCATCGTTGATTTCTCTGAGTGAATGCACGCGGTCCCCAATATGACTCTCTCCCACTTCCAAACTGGAGTTTTGCAGGTGTACAAAACATCCCCCGAGAGTTGGTTTCTATGACTGTACCTTTCCTATATATTACTCCTTAACTTCTTCCAAACTAGAGATTAGCATGGCTACAAAAACGCCACCCCATAATTGCTTTCTCTACGTGAATGTAAGCGTTCCCATATATCATTCTCCTACTTCTTCCAAACTAGAGTTTAGTATGCCTACAAACCACCACGCCGTCGTTGCTTTCTCTGAGGGAATGTAAGCCTTCCCATATATGACTCTCACTCTTAAACCAAAATAGAGTTTAGCTGGCCTACATTCCACACCCAGAGATTTGCTTTCTCTAAGTGACTCTAAGCTTTCTTATATGTGATTCTCAAACTTCGTCCAAACTAGAGTTTAGCATGCCTATAAAACACCACCCCATAGTTACTTTCAGTGCGTCAAAATGTATGTGCTCCTATATGTGATTCTAGTGCCTCTTCCAAACTGCAGTTTAGTAAGCCTACAAACAACCCCATCATTGCTTTCTCTGAGTGAATGTAAGCGTTCTCATATATGACTCTCACACTTCAACCAAAACAAGGTTTTGCAGGCCTACAAACCACCCGCCAAGACTTGCTTTTTCAAAGTGGCTGTTACCTTTCCTATATAGGACTCTGGAACTTCTCCCAAGCTAGACTTTAACATGTCTACCTGACACTACTCCGTAGTTGCTCTCGCTGTGTGAATGTAAGCGTTCCTATATATGAGTCTTGTACCTCTTCTTAACTAGCATCTGGCATGCCAAAATAACACTCCCCCATAGTTGCTTTCTTTGAGTCAATGTAAACATTCCTATATATGTCTCTCGCACTTCTTCCAAACTAGAGTTGAATAAGTCTACAAACCAATCCCCGACAGCTGTTTTCTCTGAACGAATTTAAGCGTTCCTATATATGACTATGGCACTTCCTCCAAACTAGAGTTTAGCAAGCCTACACTCCACCCCTGTTCGTTGCTTTCTCTAAGTTACTGTAAGCTTTCCTATACATGGCTCTCGAAATTTTCCAAACTAGAGTTAGCATGCCTACTATACACCTACACATAATTGCTTTGTCTGAGTGAATATAAGCCTTCCTATATATGACTGTCGCACTTTTTCCAAATTAGAGTGTAGCCAGCCTGGAAAGCACCCCTTATAGTTGCTTTCATTGAGTGAATGTTAACATTCCTATGTATGACTCTCGCAACTTTTCCAATCTAAGATTTTTAGCAATGCTACAAATCCCCCGCCGAGAGTTCCTATACATAACTGTCCTCTTTTTCCAAGCTAGAGTTTAGGAAGCCTAGAAACCGTCCCCCCGTAGACGCTTTATGTGAACATAAGTGTTCCTATATATGACTCTCGCCTTCCTCCAAACTAGAGCTTAGCAAGCCTACAAACCAACTCCCTATAATTGCTTTCTCTGAATGAATGATATCGTTCCTATATAAGACTCTCGAACTTCTTCCAAACCAGAGTTTAACAAGCCAAAAAAGCACCCCCCATAGATGCTTCCTCTAACTCAAAGCTAATATTCCTATATATGATTCAGCTTCTTCATCCAAACTAGAGTAAGGCAAGCCTACAAATCACACACCAATAGTTGCTTTCTATAAGTAAATGTAAGCATCCCTATATATGACTATAGCAATTCTTCCAAACTGGAGTTTAGCAAGCCTACAGACCCCAGGACTCCACTCCATAGTACCCTGGGCATTGGCGCCTGCCTGTCATGCAGGACATAGGGGCGGATGCTCATCTCAGACACGGCGTTGGTGGATTGTAGGCTTTTTTAACTTTTTGAATTTAAAAAGTCTGAGAATTGGAATTCGGTTTAGGGTAAGGTTAGGTGTTAGGGACTAGGATTAGATTTAGGGGTTAGGGTTTTAGGTTAGAATTAGGGTTAGGGTTACTGTTAGGGTTAGAGATTAGGATTATGTTTAGTGGTTGGGTTTAGGTTTAGGGTGAGAGGCAAGAGTAAGGGTCAGGGATTAGGGTTACTGTTAGGAGTTAGATTCAGGGCTTACTAAGGGTTTGGTTTAGTGATAGGGTTAGGGCTTACGTTTAACGGTGTGTGTTAGGGCACGGGCCCCGTCTAATGTACGGGGCACTGTGGGTGTGGAGCAACGCTGCGTCCCCACTTCATCTTACCCTGGGTGTTGGGCTTCAACTGTCACGCAGGACAAAGGCAGAGGCTCATGAAACACATGGTTAGGATTAAGGTTTAAGGTTAGGGTCAGGGTTGAGGGTTAGGGTGAGGGTTAACAGTTAGAGTTAGGGTAAGGGGGTTAGGGATAGGGTTAGGGTTAAGGGTTAGGTTTATGGTTCAGGTTTAAGGTTAACATTAGAGGGTAGGGTTAGTGTAACTGTAGGTCAGTGTTGCGGTTAGATCTCTAGGCATTAGGGTAAAGGTCAGGGTTAGGGTTAAGAGTTAGGGTTAAGTTTAATGGTTAAGGATTGGGATTAGCGTTGAGGGTTAGGGTTAAGGTTATGGGTAATGACTTAGGATCAAAGGTTAGGGTTATTTTTAGGCGTAGGGTTAGCGTAAGGGGTTAGGGTTAGTGTTAGTGTTGTTGGTAGGGTTAAGGTTAAGGTTGGCGTTTCAGAATTAGGGATTAGGTGTTATGGTTATGGCTAGGAGTTAGGGTTAGATTTACGATATAGGTCTTGTTCTCAGGGTGTCATGCATTAACGTTAAGATAAGGGGTTAAAGTTAGGGTTACGGTGAGCTTTACCTGTTAAGGTGAGCAGTAGGATCAGGGTTAGGTGTTATGTTCTGGGTTAGGGTTATGGGTGAGGGGTAGGGTTTATCCTTAGGGCACGGGCCCTGTATGCACTAGGAGGCGAAGTTAGGGGTCTGTGATGGTCGCTGGGAACCCACTCTATCGTACGCAGTGTATGGGCCTCTGGGTTTCATGCAGGACACTGTGGCAGAGCCGGCTTTCATGCATGGCTTAGTAGGATTGAAGGCTTTCAAAACTCTGAGAAAGCAAGAAGTCTGAGAATTAAATTTCGGGTTAGGATTACGGCACGGTTTAGGGATGAAGATTAGTGGTTAGGGTGAGGGCTTAGGGTTAGGGGTTAGGTTTAGGGTCAGAGTTAAAGGTTAGTGTTAGGTTTAACAGTTACAGTTAGGTTTAGCGTTAAGGTTTAGTGTTAGGGTTCAGTTTAGGGGATAGGTTTTGGTACAGGTTAAGGTTTAAGTGTTAAGTTTAGAGTTAAAGATTACAATTAGGGTTAGGTTTAAGGGTAAGTGTGAGGATTAACGGTTAGGGTTAAGCATGAGGGTTAGGGATTAGGTTTAGTGTTAAGGGTTTATGTTAGTTTAGGGTTAGAGTTAAGTGTTATGGTTAGGGTTAGGGGTTAGGGTTAGATATAGGGTGCATGGTTAGGGTTACGTTTAGGGGTTAGGGTTACGGGTTAGGTTTAGGGTGAGTGTTTGGTGTTAGTGTTGGGCATTAGGATAAGGGCTTAGGTTTAGGGTTAGCGTTTAGGTTTAGTGTTAGGGCTTAGATTTAGCGGTTAGTTTAAGGGCACAGGACCTGTTTAATCTATGGTGAGAAGGGTGCAGAATTGGTCCCCTTGACACCACACCATCGTACCTGGGCCTTGGGCCCAGACCTACATGCAGGACTCAGGCGGAGCCTCTTCTCACTCATGGCATGGCTCTATTGTAGGCTTGGTGAACTCTGAAAATGGAGGAAGTGTGAGAATTAGGGTTATGGTTATGGTTAATTGTTTGGGGTTAGGAGTTAGGGTTCGAGTGTGGTTCAGGGGTTAGAAATTAGGAGTTAGTGTTAGTGTTAGGGTTAGGGGTTAGGGGTTAGTGTTGGTTTAGGGGCTAGGGTTAGATTCAGAGTTAGGGTTAGTGTTAGGGTTAGGGTTAGGGATTATGGTTAGGGTTAGGAATTAGGGTTAGGGTTAGGCTTAAGGGATAGGATTAGGGTAAAGGGTTAAGGCTTAGGGTTAGCATTAGGGATTAGGGTTAGGGTTAAGTGTTAGGGTTTTGGTCTGATTTAAGGGTTAGGGTGAGCATTAACAGTTAGGGTTAAGGTTAATTGTTAGGATTGGGGGTTAGGCTTAAGGATTCGTATTAGGGTTAGGGTATAAGGGTGAGACTTAAGTCTTATGGTTAGGGACAGGGCTTTTGGTTAGGGATAAGGGTTAGGAGTTAGGGTTACTTTTAGGCATAGGGTAGGATTAGGGGTGAGGGTGAGGGTTAGGGTTAGGGTTAGTGTTAGGGTTGTTGGTAGTGTTAAGGTTAGGGTTAGCAGTTTAGAATTAGGGTTAGGGATTAGGTTTTATGGTTATGGCTAAGATTTAGGGTTAGAATTATGGGATAGGCGTTGTTCTCAGTGTAAGTGTTATGCATTAACTTTAGGAGATGCGGTTAAAGTTAGGGTTACAGTGTGGTCTACATGATAAGGTGAGCAGTAGGATCAGGGTTAGGTGTTACGTTCAAGGTTAGGGTTATATGTTAGGCGTACTTTTTATGCTTAGGGCACGGGCCCTGTCTGCACTAGGCGGGAGGATTAGGGGTCTAGGATTGTGGCCGAGAACTTTCTCTATCGTACACTGGGTATGGGTCCCTGGGTTTCATGCAGGACACAGTGGCAGAGCCTCTTTTCACGCATGGCATGGGAGGATTGTAGGCTTTCTAAACTCTGAGAAAGCAAGAAGTCTGAGAATTAGATTTAGGGATAGGATTATGGTTAGTGTTAAGGATAAAGTTTAGCATTAGGGTGAGGGCTTAGGGTTAGGGGTTAGAGTTACGGTCAGGGTTAAAGGTTAGTGTTAGGTTTAATGGTTACAGTTAGCTTTAGGGTCAAGTGTTAGGGTTAAGGTTAAGGTTAGGGGTTAGGTTTTGGTACAGGGTAAGGGTTAACTGTTAGGTTTAGGGTTAAAGATTACGATTAGGGTTAGGTTTAAGGGTTAGTGTGAGAGTTAACGGTTAGGGTTAAGGTTAAGTGTTAGGGTTAGTGGTTAAGTTTAGGTTTAAGTGTTCGTGTTAGGTTTAGGGTTAGAGTTAAGTGTTATGGTTAGGGTTTGGGGTTAGGGTTAGGTTTAGGGTTCATCGTTAGGGTTACGTTTAGGCATTAGGGTTATGGGTAAGGATTAGGGTAAGGGTTTAATGTTAGTGTTGGGCGTTAGGGTCAGGGCTTAAGTTTAGGGTTAAGGGTTAGTGTTAGAGTTAGCGTTAGGGCTTAGATTTAGAGGTTATTTTAAGGGCACAGGACCTGTGTAATCTATGGTGAGAAGTGTGCAGAATGGGTCATCGCCACACCACACCATCGTACCCTAGGCCTTGGGCCCAGACCTACATGCAGGTCTCAGGCAGAGCCTCTTCTCACGCATGGCATGGTTTTATTGTAGGCTTGGCTAACTCTGAGAATGGAGGAAGTGTGAGAATTATGGTTATGATTAGGGTTAGGTGTTTGGGGTTAGGGGTTAGTGTTTGCGTGAGGGTTAGGTGTTAGGGATTAGGGGTTAGGGTTAATGTTAGCATTAGGGGTTAACGGTTAGGGTTGGGTTAGGGACTAGAGATAGATTTAGGGTTGGGGTTAGGGTTAGGGTTAGGGTTAGGGGTTAGGGTTAGGGTTAAGGGATAGTATTAGGGTTAAGGGTTAACGCTTAGGGTTAGCATTAAGGGATAGGGTTAGGGTTAAGGGTTAGGGTTATGGTCCGAGTTAAGGGTTAGGGTGAGGGTTAACAGTTAGGGTTAGGGTTATAAGTTAGGGATAGTGTTAGGTTTAAGGTCTAGGGTTAGGGTTAGAGGTAGCTTTACTGCTAAGATTAGGTCTCGGCATTAAGGTAAGGGTTAGTGTTAGGGTTAAGGGTTAGGGTTAGGTTTAATTGTTAGGATTAGGATCAGAATTAAGGGTTAGGCTTAGGGTTAGGGGATAGGGTTAGGGTTTAGGGTAAACTTTTAAGGTTATGTTTAGGGATAAGGTTAGGGTTAGCGTTTAAGGTTAGGGTTAGTATTAGGGTTGTTTGTAGGGTTAAGGTAATGTTTAGTGGTTAGAATTAGGGTTAGGGATTAGGGGTTACTGTTATGGCTAGGAGTTAGGGTTAGAATTAAGTGATAGGGGTTGTTCTTAGCATAAGTGTTATGCATTAATGTTAGGATAAGTGGTTAAAGTTAGGTTTATGGTGAGGTTTATGTGTTAAGGTGAGCAATAGGATCAGGGTTAGAATTATGAGTGAGGGGTAGGGTTTTGCTTAGGGTATGGGCCCTGTCTTCCCTAGGAGTGGGACTGAGGGGGATGCGATTGTCACCAGAAACCCACTCTATCGTATGCAGGGTATGGGCCCATGAGTTTCTTGTAGGACAGTCTGGCAGAGCCTGATTTCACGCATGGTAAAGGAGGATTGTAAGCTTTCAAATCTCTAAGAAAGTAAGAAGTCTGAGAATTAGATTTAAGGTTAGGATTATCGTTATGGTTAGGGATGAAGTTTAATCTTAGGGTGAGGGCTTCGGGTAAGGGGATACGGTTAGTTTTAGGGTTAAAAGTTACTGTTAGGTTTAACAGTTACAGTTAGACTTAGGGTTTAGGTTTAGGGTTAGGGTTAAGCTTAGGGGTTATGGTTTGGTACAGGGTTAGGGTTAAGTGTTAGGGTTAGGGTTAAAGATCATGACAAGGGTTAGAGTTAAGGGTTAGTTTGAGTGTTAACAGTTAGGGTTAAGGATAACTTTTAGGGTTAGGGGTTAGGATTAGTGTTAGGGCTGAGATTTAGCGGTTAGTTTAAGGGCACAGGACCTGTTTAATCTATGGTGAGAGTGGTGCACAGGGTCGCTGCGACACAACACCACCGTACGCTGGGCCTTGGGCCAAGACCTACATACAGGACTCAGGTGGAGCCTCTTCTCACGCATGACATGGCTGTATT
The DNA here is from genome assembly GCF_041146395.1 of Eulemur rufifrons. Classification (NCBI taxonomy): domain Eukaryota; kingdom Metazoa; phylum Chordata; class Mammalia; order Primates; family Lemuridae; genus Eulemur; species Eulemur rufifrons. The sequence continues at coordinate 2,055,830 of NW_027182813.1, forward strand.
GTAGGCTTGGTTAACTCTGAGAATGGAAGAAGTGTCAGAAATCGGGTTAGGGCTGGCTCTAGGTGTTTTTAACCCCTAACCCTAACACTAACCCCCTAATCCTAACCCTAACACTAACCCCAAGGTTAAATCTAACCTTAACCCCTACGACAACCCTAACCCTAACCCTAACCCCTCTCACTGTAGAATAAACAGGTCCTGTGCCCTTAAACTAACCACTAAATCTAAGCCCTAACATCAACCGTAACCTCTGACCCTAAACCTAAGCCCTGAGCCTAAAGCCCAACACTAACTCTAAACTCTTACCCTAAAGCTAATCCCTAACCCTAATGCTAACCTCTAAACGTAACCCTAACTGTGAACCCTAAACCTAACCCTAACGTCGAGCGCTAACCATAGCACTTAACTCTAACCCTAAACCTAACATGAACCCTTAATCCTAACACTAACCCTAACCCTAACTCTTAACTTTAACCCTGACTGTTAACCCTCACACTAACCTTTAAACCTAACCTTAATCGTAATCTTTAACCCTAAACCTAATATTTAACCCTAATCCTGTACCAAACCCTAAACCCTAACCTTAAACCTAACCATAAACCTTAACCCTGAACCTAACTGTAACGGTTAAAACTAAGAGTAACCTGTAACGCTACCCGTAACCCCTAACTCTAAGCCTTCACCCTAACACTAACCTTGATCCTTAACCCGAACCCTAACCCTAACCCTAAATCTAATTCTCAGTCTTCTTGCTTTCTTAGAGTTTAGAAAGCGTACAATCCTCCCATGCCATGCGTGAAAGGAGGCTCTTCCACTGTGTCCTGAATGAACCACTGGGGCCCATAACCAGAGTACGATAGAGTGGGTTCCTGGTGACAATCCCAGCCCCCTAACCCCCCCCCCCGCCTAATGCAGACAAGGCCCGTGCCCTAAGCATAAACTCTACACCTCACCAAAAACTCTAACCCTGAAAATAACATTTAACCCTGATTCTATTGCTCACCTTAGAATGTAAACCTCACCGTAACCTGAACTTTAACCCCTTATCCTAACGTTAATGCATAACACTTACCCTGAGATTAAGCCCTATCCCATAATTCTAACCCTATCTCCTAGTCATAACTGTGACAACTAATCCCTAACCCTAATTCTAAACCACTAACACTAACTGTTACTCTACGTAGTTACTGTTACGGTAACCTACTGTTACCCTAACACTGAACCTAACCCTTACTCCTAACGCCAAAGCTATGGCTAAAAATAATGCTAACCCTTGACCCTTTACCCTAACTCCTAACCCTAATCCTAATCCTAACCACTAAACCCAACCTTAGCTCTTAACCCTAACCCTAAACCTTACCCTGACGCCTAGACCTAACACTAACACTAAACTAACACCTAACCCTAATCATAACCCCTAAAGCTAACCCTAACCCTGAACCCTAAACCTAACCCTAACACTTAATACTAACTATATCCCTAACCCCTAACCCCAACCCTAACCCTAACCGTTAACCCTCACCCTAACCCTTAAACCGGACCCTAACACTAAATCTTAACCCTAAACCTACGCCCAACCCTTAACCATAATCCTATCCCTTAACCCTAAACCTAACCCCTAACCCTAAACCTAACACTAACCCCAATCCTAATTCTAACCATAGCCCTTAATACATCACTACGCCTAACCCCTAACCCTAACCCTAACCCCTAATGCTAACCCTAACACTGAACCCTAAACCTAACCCTATCCCTAACCCTTAAACATAAATCTATCCCTAAACAATAATCCTAAGCCTAATCTTTAACCCTCACCCTAGAGCTTAACTCAAACCGTAACCCTAAGCCTAAACCCCAACCCTAACACTTAACACAAACCCTAAGCCTAAACACTTAACACCAATCCTATCCTTTAACCCTAACACTAACCCTGATGCCTAATCCTAACCCTAACACTAACCCCAACCATAAATCTAACCCTAGCCACTAACGCAAAACTAACCCCTAACCCTAACACTAACCCTAAATCCTAGTCCCTAACCACTAAACCTCACTTGAACCCTAACCCCTAACACCAAACCCTTAACCCTAACCATAACCCTATTTCTCACACTACTTCCATTCTCAGAGTTAACCAAGCCTAAAATACAACCATGCAATGCGTGAGTAGAGTTTCCACATGAGTCCTGCAAGTAGGTCTGGGCCAAAGGCCCAGGATCCGATGGTGTGGTGTCGCATGGAAACATTCTGCACCCTTCTCACCATAGATTACACAGGTCCTGTACCCTTAAACTAACCGCCAAATCAAAGCCCAAACACTGACCCTAACCCCTAACCCTACCTAAGCCCTGACCCTAATGCCCAACACTAACACTAAGCGCTTACCCTAAACCTAACCCCTAAATGTAACCTTAACCATGAACCCTAAACCTAACCCAAACCCCTAACCCTAACCATAACACTTAACTCTAACCCTAAACCTAACATGAACACTTAACCCTAACCCTAACCCATAAACCTAACACTTAACCTTAACCCTAACCGTTAACCCTCACACTAAACCTTAACCCTAACCCTAATCCTAATCTTTAAGCCTAAACCTAGCACTTAACCTTTACCCTGTACCAAAACCTAACCCCTAATCTTAACCCTAAGCTTAAACCTTAAAGCTTAACCCTAAACCTAACTGTAACTGTTAAACCTAACACTAACCTTTAACCCTGACCCTAACTGAAACCCCTAACCCTAAGCCCTCACCATAACAGTAACCTATATTGCTAACCCTAACCCTAATCCTAGCCCTAAATTTAATTCTCAGACTTCTTGCTTTCTCAGAGTTTACAAAGCCTACAATCCTCCCATGCCAAGTGTAGAAGGAGGCTCGGCCACTGTGTCCGGCATGAAACCAAGGGGCCCATACCCAGCGTATGATAGAGTGGCTTCCGGCATCTATCCCACCCCTCTAAGCCCCCTCCTAGAGCAGAGAGGGCTCGTGATATAAGCATAAACACTACCCCTCACCCATAACCCTAACTCTGAACATCACAGCTCACCCTGATACTATTGCTCACCTTAACACATCAACCTCACCATAACTCTAACTTGAACCTGTTATCCTAACGTTAATGCATAAGACTTACCCTAAGAACAACCCCTATCCCTTAATTCTAACCCTAACTCCTAGCCACAATTGTAACACCTAATCCCTAAGGCTAATTCAAAACTGCTAAACATTACCTTATCCCTACAAACTAACCCTAACCCTAACCGCTAACCCTAACCGTACACCTAAAAATAACCGTAACACTTGACACTTAACCCTAACCCTTAACCCTGATCCTAATCCTAACAATTAAACCTAACCCTAACTCTTAAGCCTAACACTAACACGTACCCTAATGCCAGACCTAACCCTAAGAGTAAACGTAACCCCTAACCCTAACCCTAATCCCTAATGCTAACCCTAACACTGAACCCTAATCCTAAGCCTTAAACCTAACTCTATCCTTAACCCATAACCCTAGCCCTAACCGTTAACCCCACACTAACCCTTAACTTGAACTGTAACCCTAATCCTTAAAACTAAACCTAACACTTAATGCTAACCTTAAGCCTTAACGCTTAACCCTTATCCTATCCCTTAACCCTAACCCTAACCCATAACGCTAACCCTAACCCCACTCTAAATCTAACCCTAGCCCCTAACCCAACCCTAACCCCTAAGCCTTAACCCTATCACTAAACCCAACACCTACTCCCTAACCCCTAATCCTCACTCGAAGCTTAAGCCCTAACCCTAAGCCCTCTCCCTGACTAATCTTCATCCCTAACCCTAACCATAATCCTAACCCTAAATCTAATTCTCAGACTTCTTGCTATCTCAGAGTTTTAAAAGCCTACAATTCTCCAAAGCCATGCGTGAAAGCTGGCTCTGCCACAGTGTCCTGCATGAAACCCAGGAGCCCATACTCTGTGTACAATAGAGTGGGTTCCCGGGGACAATCACGGCCCCCTAACTCCCCCTGCTAGTGCTGACAGGGCCCATGCCCTAAGCAAAAACCCTGCACCTCACCCATAACCCTAACCCTGAACATAACACCTAACCCTGATGTTATTTTTCACCTTAACACGTAAACCTCACTGTAACCCTAACTTTAACCCCTATCCTAATGTTATTGCATAACACTTACCCTAAGAACAAACCCTATCCCTTAATTCTAAGCCTAACTCCTAGCATAACCGTAACACCTAATCCCTAACCTTAATTCTAAACTGCTAAACATTACCTTCACCCTACAAACAACCCTAACACTAACCCTAACTCTAACTGCTAACCCTAACCCTAACCATTACCCTGATCATAATCCTAACAATTAAACCTAACCCTAATTCTTAACCCTAACACGAACCATTACCATAATGCCTAGACCTAACCCTAACTGTAACCCTAACCCCTAACCCTAACCCTAACCGCTAATGCTAACCCTAACCCCGAACCCTAAACCTAACCCTAACCCTATCCCTTAAACCTATTACTATCCCTAAACCATTACCCTAATCGCAACTGTTAACCCTCACTCTCACCCTTAACTTGGACCGAAACCCTAACCCTTAACCCTAACCTTAACCCTTACTGCTAATCTTAAGCCTTCACCCTTTACCTTAATCCTATCTTGTAAGCCTAACCCTAACGCTGACCCCTAACCCACCTGAACATTAACCCTAAACCTAAATCTAACGCTAGCCCCTTACAAAAACCTAACACCTAACCCCTGACACACTAATCCTAACTTCTAATTCCTAACCACTAAACTTCACTCAAACCCAAACCTCTAACCCCAAACACATAACCCTAAACATAACCCTAATTCTCACACTTCCTTCGTTCTCAGAGTTGACCAAGCCTACAATAGAGCCATGCCACGAGTGAGAAGAGGCTCTGCCTGAGTCCTGCATGTAGGTCTGGGCCCAAGGCCCAAGTACGATGGTGTGGTGTTGAGGCGACCCAGTCTGCACCCTTCCCACCATAGATTAAACAGAGCATGTGCCCTTAAACTAACCACTAAATCTAAGCCCTAACACTAAACCTAAATCCTAACCCTAAACCTCGGCCCTTATCCTAACGCCCAACAGTAACACTAAACACTCACCCTAAATTTAACCCGTAACCCGAACCCCTAAATGTAACCCTAACCAGGAACCCTAAACCTAACCATAACCTCTAGCCATAACCATAACACTTAACTCTAAACCTAAATGTTACACGAAGCCTTATTCCTAACCCTAAGCCCAACCCTAACCCTTAATCTTGAACCTTACCATTAACCCTCACACTAACCCTTAACCCTAAACCTAATCCTAATCTTTAACCATAAAGCTAACACTGAAGCCTAACCCTGTGCCAAACGATAAAACCAAACCTTAACCCTAACCCTGAAACTTAACCGTAAACGTAACTGTAACTGTTAAAAATAACACAAACCTTTAACCCTAACCCCTAACCCTAAGAGCCCACCCTAACACTAATCTTCCTCGCTAAACATTACCAAAATCCTACCCCTAAATCTAATTGTCAGACTTCTTGCTTTCTCAGAGTTTAGAAAGCCTACAATCCTCCCATGCCATGAGTAAAAGGGGGCTCTACCACTGTGTCCTGCATGAAACCCAGGAGCCCATATCCAGGGTACGATAGAGTGGGTTCCCGGAGACAATCCCATCCCCCTAACCCCAGCCCCCCGCCCAGTGCAGACAGGGCCTGTACGCTAAGTATAAACACTACCCCTAACAGATAACCCTCACCCTGAATATAACACCTGACCCTGATCCTATTGCTCACCTTAAAACATAAACCTCCCCGTAACCCTAACTTATCCCCTTATCTTAACCTTAATGCATAACACCCTGAGAAGAAGCCCCATCCCATAATTCTAATCCTAATCCCCAGCCATAACCATAAGACCTCATCCCTAATTCTAAAATGCCAACCCTAACCTTCACCCTACCAACAACCCTAACCCTAACCCTAACCTCTAACCCTAAGCCCTCACCCTATCACTAATCTTAAGCCCTAAACCATACCGTAATCCTAACCCGAAATCTAATTCTCAGACTTCATGCTTTCTCAGAGTTTTGAAAGCCTACAATCCTACTAAGCCATGCATGAAAGCCGGCTCTGCCACAGTGTCCTGCAAGAAACCCAGAGGCCGATACACAGCGTACGATAGAGTGGGTTCCCAGCGACCACAACCGACCCCTAACTTCGATTCGTAGGGCATACAGGGCCCATGACCTAAGCATAAACACTACCCCTCATCCATAACCCTAACCCAGAACATAACACCTAACCCTGATCCTACTGCTCACCTTAACACGTAAACCTCACCGTAACCCTAACTTTAACCCCATATAGTAACGTTAATGCATGACACCCTGAGAACAAGCCCTATACTTTAATTCTAACCCTAACTCCTAGCCATAATCATAACACCTAATCTCTAATTCCGAAACACCAACCCTAACCTTAACCCTACCAACAACACTAACACTAACCCTAACCCCTTACCCTAACCCTACGCCTAAAAATAACCGTAACCGTTGATCCTTAGTCATAACCCCTAACCTTAACCCTAACCCTTAACCCTAATCCCAATCCTAACCATTAAACATAACCCCAACTCTTAACCCTAACTCTAACCTTTACCTTAATGCCTAGAGTTCTAACCCCAACACTGACCTACAGTTAGAGGTAACACAAACCCCTAATGCTAACCTTAAACCTGAACAATAAACCTAATCCTTAACCATAACACCCTAACCCTAACCCTAACCCTTAACCCTGACCCTAACCCTAAACCTTAACCCTAACCCTGAACCCTAACCCTAAGCCTACCCTTAACCCTAACCCTATCCATTAACCCTAACCGCTAACGATAACACTAACCCCAACCCTAAACCTACCCCTGGCCCCCTAACCCAGAATTAACACCGAACCCGTAACACTAACTCTACCCGTAACCACTAGCACCTAACCCTGACTCCAAACCTAACACCTAACTCGAAACCCCTAACCCCAACCCTAACCTTAATTCTCACACTACTTCCATTCCCGAGTGAAGCAAGCCTAAAATACAGCCATGCCATGTGTGAGATGAGGCTCCGCCTGAGTCCTGCATGTAGGTCTTCTCCCAGGGCGCAAGGAATGATGTTGTGCTTTCGTGATGACTCCGACCGCACCCCACTCACCGTAGATTAACCAGGTTCTGTGCCCTTAAACTGACCGCTAAATCTAAGCCCTACCACCAACCCTAACCACTGACCCTGAACCTAAGCCCCGAGCCTAAAGCCCAACACTAACTCTAAACCCTTACCCTAAACCTAAACCCTAACCCTAATGCTAAACCCTAAACGTAACCCAAACCACGAACAGTAAACCTAACCCTAACCTCTAACACAAACCCTAACACATAACTCTAACCCTAAAACTAACCCTAACCCTTAACCCTAAACCTAAACCCTAACCCTAACCCTTAACCTTAATCTTAACCGTTAACTCTCATGCTAACCTTTAATCCTAACCCTAATCCTAATCTTCAACCCTAAACCTAACACAACCCTAACCCTGTACCAAACCCTGACCCCTCATCTTAACCCTATCCGCAAACCTCAACCCAAAAACGAACTGTAACCGTTAAACCTAACAGTAACCTTAAACCGTAACCCTAATCTGTAACCCTATCCCCTCACCTTAACACTACACTTCATCCTGAACCCTAACCATAATCCTAACCCTAAATCTAATTCTCAGACTTCTTGCTTTCTTAGAGTTTAGAAAGCCTGCAATCCTCCCATGCCATGTGTGAAAGGAGGCTCTACCACTGTGTCCTGCATGAAATCCACGGGCCCATACCCAGAGTATGATAGAGTGGGTTCCCGGGTACAATCCCAGCCCCCTAAACTCTCCCCGCCCGCCTAATGCAGACAGGGCCCGTGCGCTAAGCATAAACAATACTTTTAACAGATAACCCTAACCCTGAACATGGCACCTAACCCTGTTCCTATTTCTCCCCTTAACACGTAAACCTCACCGTGAGCCTAACTTTAACCTCTTAACGTAACGTTAATGCATAACCCATTCCCTGAGAACATCCCCTATCCCATAATTCTAACCCTATCTCCTAGTCATAACTGTAACACCTAATCCCTAACCCTAATTCTCCACCGCTAAGCCTAACCGTAACGCTGCCTACAACCCTAACACTGACAGGAACCCTTAGTTCTAACCCCAACGCTATGCCTAACAAAAGCCCTAACTCTTCACCCTTCACCCTAACCCCTAAGCATTACCCTAACCTTTAACCGTAATCCTAATCCTAACCATTAAACCTAACCCTAGCTCTTAAAGCTAACCCTAAACCTTACCCTCACGACTAGACCTAACCCTGACACTAACCTAACACCTAACCCTAACCATAACCCCTAAAGCTAACCCTAACCCTGAACCCTAAACCTAACCCTAACACTGAACCTTCACTATATCCCTAACCCCTAAGCCTAATCCTAACTGTTAACCCTCACCCTAACACTTAAACTGGACCATAACACTAAACATTAACCCTAACACTAAACTTTAACCCTAACCATAAGCCCAACACTTAACCCTAATCCTATCCCTTAACCCTAAGCCTAACCCTAAGCCCTAACCCTAAACCTAACCCTAACCCCAACCCTAACCCTTAATCTTGACCCTTACCATTAACCCTTACACTAACCCTAATCCTAATCTTTAACCATAAAGCTAATACTGAAGCCTAACCCTGTGTCAAACGCTAAACCCAAACCTTAACCCTAACCCTGAAACTTAACCATAAACCTAACTGTAACTGTTACACCTAACACTAACCTCTAACCCTAACCCCTAACCCTAAGACCCCACCTTAACACTAACCCTAACCCTAAACATTATCATAATCCTACCCCTAAATCTCATTCTCGGACTTCTTGCTTTCTTAGAGTTTAGAAAGCCTAAAATCCTCCCATGCCATGAGTAAAAGGGGGCTCTGCAGCTCTCTCTTGCATGAAACCAGGAGCCCATACCTAGCGTATGATAGAGTGGGTTCCCGGGGACAATCCCATCCCCCTAACCCCAGCCCCCCGCCCAGTGCAGACAGGGCCTGTACGCTAAGTATAAACACTACCCCTAACAGATAACCCTCACCCTGAACATAGCACCTGACCCTGATCCTATTGCTCACCTTAAAACATAAACCTCCCCGTAACCCTAACTTATCCCCTTATCTTAACCTTAATGCATAACACCCTGAGAAGAAGCCCTATCCCATAATTCTAATCCTAACCCCTAGCCATAACCGTAACACCTCATCCCTAATTCTAAAATGCCAACGCTAACCTTCACCCTACCAACAACCCTAACCCTAACCCTAACCCCTAACCCTAAGCCCTCACCCTATCACTAATCTTCATCCCTAAACCGTACCGTAATCCTAACCCTAAATCTAATTCTCAGACTTGCTTTCTCAGAGTTTTGAAAGCCTACAATCCTACTAAGCCATGCATGAAAGCCCGCTCTGCCACAGTGTCCTGCATGAAACCCAGAGGCCCATACACTGCGTACGATAGAGTGGGCTCCCAGCGACCATCACAGACCCCTAACTTCGCCTCCTAGTGCATACAGGGCCCGTGCCCTAAGGATAAACCCTACCCCTCACCCATAACCCTAACCCAGAACATAACACCTAACCCTGATCCTACTGCTCACCTTAACAGGTAAAGCTCACCGTAACCCTAACTTTAACCTCTTATCTTAACGTTAATGCATGACACCCTGCGAACAAGACCTATACCGTAAATCTAACCCTAACTCCTAGCCATAACCATAACACCTAATCCCTAATTCTGAAACGCCAACCCTAACCTTAACCCTACCAACAACACTAACACTAACCCTAAAACCCTTACCCTAACCCTACGCCTAAAAATAACCCTAACCATTGATCCTTAGTCATAACCCCTAAAGCTTAACCCTAATCCTTAACGCTAATCCCAATCCTAACCATTAAACATAACCCTACTTAACCCTAACCCTAACCTCTACGCTAATGCCTAGAGATCTAACCCCAACACTGACCTACAGTTAACACTAACCCTAACCCCTAATCCTAACCTTAAACCTGAACCATAAACCTAACCCTTAACCCTAACCCTATTCCTAACCCCCTAACCCTAACCCTAACTGTTAAGCCTCACCCTAACACTTAACCCTGACTCTAACCCTAAACCTTAACCCTAACCCTGAACCCTAACCCTAAGCCTAACCCTTAACCCTAACCCTATCCCTTAACCCTAACCCCTAACCCTAACGCTAACCCCAACCCTAAACCTAACCCTGGCCCCCAACCCAGACTTAACACCTAACCCCTAACACTAACTCTAAACCTAACCACTAATCCCTAGCACCTGACCCTGACTCGAAACCTAACCCCTAACTCGAAACCCCTAACCCCAAACCTAACCCTAATTCTCACACTACTTCCATTCCCAGAGTGAAGCAAGCCTACAATACAGCCATGCCATGTGTGAGATGAGGCTCTGCCTGAGTCCTGCATGTAGGTTTTGTCCCAAGGCCCAGGGAATGATGTTGTGCTTTTGTGGTGACTCCGACCACACCCCTCTCACCGTAGATTAACCAGGTCCTGTGCCCTTAAACTGACCGCTAAATCTAAGCCCTACCACCAACCCTAACCTCTGACCCTGAACCTAAGCCCCGAGCCTAAAGCCCATCACTAACTCTAAACACTTACCCTAAACCTAATCCCTAACCCTAATGCTAACCCCGAAACGTAACTCTAACCACGAACAGTAAACCTAACCCTAACCTCTAACACAAACCCTAACACATAACTCTAACCCTAAAACTAACCCTAACCCTTAACCCTAAACCTAAACCCTAACCCTAACCCTTAACCTTAATCTTAACCGTTAACTCTCACGCTAACCTTTAATCCTAACCCTAATCCTAATCTTCAACCCTAAACCTAACACAACCCTAACCCTGTACCAAACCCTGACCCCTCATCTTAACCCTATCCGCAAACCTCAACCCCAAAACGAACTGTAACCGTTAAACCTAACAGTAACCTTAAACCGTAACCATTATCTGTAACCCTATCCCCTCACCATAACACTACACTTCATCCTGAACCCTAACCATAATCCTAACCCTAAATCTAATTCTCAGACTTCTTGCTTTCTTAGAGTTTAGAAAGCCTGCAATCCTCCCATGCCATGTGTGAAAGGAGGCTCTACCACTGTGTCCTGCATGAAATCCACGGGCCCATACCCAGAGTCCGATCCAGTGGGTTCCTGGTGCCAATCCCAGCCCCCTAACCTCCCCCCAGCCTAATGCCGACAGGACCCGTGCGCTAAGCATAAATGATACCTTTAACAGATAACCCTAACCCTGAACATAACACCCAACCCTGTTCCTATTTCTCCCCTTAACACGTAAACCTCACCGTGCGCCTAACTTTAACCTCTTATCCTAACGTTAATGCATAACCCATTTCCTGAGAACAACCCCTATCCCATAATTCTAACCCTATCTCCTAGTCATCACTGTGACACCTAATCCCTAACCCTAATTCTAAACCGCTAACCCTAACCGTAACCCTACCTACAACCCTAACACTGACAGTGACTCTTACTTCTAACCCCAACGCTATGCCTAACAAAAACCCTAACCCTTGACCCTAACCCTTCACCCTAACCCCTAAGCCTTACCCTAACCCTTAACCCTAATCCTAATCCTAGCCATTAAACCTAACCCTAGCTCTTAAAGCTAACCCTAAACCTTACCCTCACGACTAGACCTAACCCTGACACTAACCTAACACCTAACCCTAACCAGAACCCCTAAAGCTAACCCTGAACCCTATCCCTAACCCTAGCAGTAAACTTTAATCCTAAACCTAAGCCCAACCGGTAACCCTAATCCTGTCCTTTTACCCTAAAACTAACCCCTAAACCTAACCCCTATACCTCACCCTAACTCTAAACCCAATCCTAATTCTAACCATACCCCTTCATAAAACACTAACTCCTAACCGCTAACCTTAACACTAACCAAAAACCCTAATCACTAATCCCTAACCCTAACACTTAACCTTTACCCTAACCGCTAACCCTCACCCTAAATCTTAACACTGACCCTAACCTTAACCTTTAAGTCTAAGCCTAACCCTTAACCCTACAGTAAGGAAGACCCTTAATGCTAATGGGATCCCTTATCCCTAACCCTAACACTACAGCTAAAAGTAACCCTAACCTTGGATCCTTAAACCTAACCCCTAACACTTCCTTTAACCCCAAACCCTAACCCTAATCCTAAGCATTAAATCTAACCCTATCTCTTAAACCTAACACTAGCCCTTACCCTAACGCCTAGATCTAACCCTAAATCTAACCTACCGCCTAATCCTAACCTTAAGCCCTAATGCTAACTCTAACCCAGAACCCTAAACCTACCTGTAACCCTTAACACTGACCCTATCCCTAACCCCCTTACCCTAACTCTGTTAACCCTAACCCTCAACCCTGACCCTAACCTTAAACCTTATTCCTAACCATGCGTGCGATGAGCCTCTGCCTTTGTCCTGCGTGACAGTTCAAGCCCAACACCCAGGGTACGATGAAGTGGGGACACAGCCTTGCTCCACACCCACAGTGCCCCGTATGTTAGACAGGGCCCGTGCCCTAACACACACCGTTAAACGTAAGCCCTAACCCTATCACTAAACCAAACCCTTAGTAAGCCCTGAATCTAACTCCTAACAGTAACCCTAATCCCTGACCCTTACTCTTGCCTCTCACCCTAAACCTAAACCCAACCACTAAACATAATCCTAATCTCTAACCCTAACAGTAACCCTAACCCTAATTCTAACCTAAAACCCTAACCCCTAAATCTAATCCTAGTCCCTAACACCTAACCTTACCCTAAACCGAATTCCAATTCTCAGACTTTTTAAATTCAAAATTTAAAAAAGCCTACAATCCACCAATGCCGTGTCTGAGATGAGCATCCGCCCCTATGTCCTGCATGACAGGCAGGCGCCAATGCCCAGGGTACTATGGAGTGGAGTCCTGGGGTCTGTAGGCTTGCTAAACTCCAGTTTGGAAGAATTGCTATAGTCATATATAGGGATGCTTACATTTACTTATAGAAAGCAACTATTGGTGTGTGATTTGTAGGCTTGCCTTACTCTAGTTTGGATGAAGAAGCTGAATCATATGTAGGAATATTAGCTTTGAGTTAGAGGAAGCATCTATGGGGGGTGCTTTTTTGGCTTGTTAAACTCTGGTTTGGAAGAAGTTCGAGAGTCTTATATAGGAACGATATCATTCATTCAGAGAAAGCAATTATAGGGAGTTGGTTTGTAGGCTTGCTAAGCTCTAGTTTGGAGGAAGGCGAGAGTCATATATAGGAACGCTTACGTTCACATAAAGCGTCTACGGGGGGACGGTTTCTAGGCTTCCTAAACTCTAGCTTGGAAAAAGAGGACAGTTATGTATAGGAACTCTCGGCGGGGGATTTGTAGCATTGCTAAAATCTTAGATTGGAAAAGTTGCGAGAGTCATACATAGGAATGTTAACATTCACTCAATGAAAGCAACTATAAGGGGTGCTTTCCAGGCTGGCTACACTCTAATTTGGAAAAAGTGCGACAGTCATATATAGGAAGGCTTATATTCACTCAGACAAAGCAATTATGTGTAGGTGTATAGTAGGCATGCTAACTCTAGTTTGGAAAATTTCGAGAGCCATGTATAGGAAAGCTTACAGTAACTTAGAGAAAGCAACGAACAGGGGTGGAGTGTAGACTTGCTAAACTCTAGTTTGGAGGAAGTGCCATAGTCATATATAGGAACGCTTAAATTCGTTCAGAGAAAACAGCTGTCGGGGATTGGTTTGTAGACTTATTCAACTCTAGTTTGGAAGAAGTGCGAGAGACATATATAGGAATGTTTACATTGACTCAAAGAAAGCAACTATGGGGGAGTGTTATTTTGGCATGCCAGATGCTAGTTAGGAAGAAGTACAAGACTCATATATAGGAACGCTTACATTCACACAGCGAGAGCAACTACGGAGTAGTGTCAGGTAGACATATTAAAGTCTAGCTTGGGAGAAGTTCCAGAGTCCTATATAAGAAAGGTAAGAGCCACTTTGAAAAAGCAAGTCTTGGCGGGTGGTTTGTAGGCCTGCAAAACCTTGTTTTGGTTGAAGTGTGAGAATCATATATGAGAACGCTTACATTCACTCAGAGAAAGCAATGATGGGGTTGTTTGTAGGCTTACTAAACTGCAGTTTGGAAGAAGCACGAGAATCACATATAGGAGCACATACATTTTGACGCACTGAAAGTAACTATGGGGTGGTGTTTTATAGGCATGATAAACTCTAGTTTGGACGAAGTTTGAGAATCACATATAAGAAAGCTTAGTCGCTTAAAGCAAATCTCTGGGTGTGGAATGTAGGCGTGCCAAACTCTATTTTGGTTTCGGAGTGAGAGTCATATATGGGAAGGCTTACATTCGCTCAGAGAAAGCAACGATGGTGTGGTGGTTTGTAGGCATACTGAACTCTAGTTTGGAAGAAGTAGGAGAATGATATATGGGAACGCTTACATTCATGCAGAGAAAGCAATTATGGGGTGGCTTTTTTGTACCCATGCTAATCTCTAGTTTAGAAGAAATTATATAGGAAAGCGTACACTCATTTATAGAAACCAACTTTCGGTGGATGGACGGTAGACCTGCAAAACTCTACTTTGGAAGGAGGGGGAGAGTCATATTGGGGCCACGTACATTGACTCAGAGAAATCAAGGATGGGGTTGTGGTTTGTAGGCATACTAAACTCTAGTTTGGAAGAAGTACGAGAATCATATATAGGAACGCTTACATTCATGCAGAGAAAGCAACTATGGAGTGATGTTTGTATGCCTACTAAACGATAGTTTGGAGGAAGTTTAGAATCTTATATAGCAAAGCTTACAGTCACCTAGAGAGAGCAACTCTTGGGAGATGGTTTCTAAGCCTGATAATTTGCACCAACTCTTAAAGTCAAGTATGGGAAGGTTTACATCCGCTCAGAACGCAAGGTTTGGGTTGCAGTTTGTGGCCATAATTGTAGTTTGGAAGAAGTAGAAAAGTCATATATATGAACGGTTACATTCACGCAGACAAACCAGCTATGGAGTGATGTGTGTATGCCTACTAAACTATAGTTTGGAGGATGTTCGAGAGTCATATCTGGAAAGCTTACAGTCATTTAGAGAAAGAAACTCTCGGGGGGTGGTTCGTAGGCCTGCTAAACTCCATTTTCAAAGAAGTGTCAAAATCATATACAGGAACGCTTACATTCACTCAGAGAAAGCAACGTTGGAGTGGCCGTTTGTGAGCATACTAAACTCTACTTTGGAAGAGGTACGAGAGACATAAATACGAACGCTTACATTAACACAGAGAAAGCAAATACGGGGTGCTGTAGTGCAGGCATGCTAAACTATAGATGGGAAGAAGTTCGAAAGCTGACAGTCACTTAGAGAAAGCAACTCTTGGTGGGTGATTTTTTAAGTCTGCTAAATTGTATTTTGAAAGACGTGTCAGAGTCTTATATACAAACGCTTACATTCATGCGTAGAAAGAAACTATGGGGTGATGTGTTGTGGGGATGCTAAACTGCAGTTTGGAAGAAGTTCGAGAGTGTTATGTAGGATAGCTTACAGTCACCTAGAGAAAGCAACACTCAGGAGAGCTTTGCAAGCCTGCTAAACTCTAACTAGCAGCAATTGTGAGAGTCAAACATGGGAACGCTTACATTCACTCAGAGAACACAACGTTTGGGTGGTGGTTTGTAGGCATAATAACTGTAGTTCGGAAAAAGTAGGAGAGTCATAGATGAACGGTTACATTCACGCAGAGAAAGCAACTGTTGGGTGGCGTATGTATGCATGCTAATCTGTAGTTTGTAGGAATTTTGAGAGTCATATCTGGGGAAAATTACAGTCAGTTAGAGAAAGCAACCATCGGGGGCCGTTTTGTAGATCTGGTAAATTCTATTTTGAAAGAAGAGTGAGAGTCATATATGGGAACGCTTATGATCACGAAGAGAAATCAACTATGGGGCTGTGTTTTGTTGGCATGCTAAACTGTAGTTTGGAAGAAGTTCGCGAGTCTTACATAGGAAAATTTACAGTCACCTAGAGAAAGCAACTCTCGGGAGATTGTTTCTAAGCATGCTAAATTCTAGTTTGCATCAATTGTGAGAGTCAAACATGGGAACGCTTACATTCACTCAGAGAACGCAACGTTTGGGTGGTGGTTTGTAAGCATTCTAAACTGTATTTTGGAGGAAGTAGGAGAGTCATATATACGAATGCTTACATTCACGCAGAGAAAGCAACTCTGTGATCGTATTTTGTTGGCATGCTAAACTGTGGTTTGGAAGAAGTTCGAGAGCCTTACATAGGAAAGATTACAGTGACACAGAGAAAAACAAATCTCTGTAGTTTGTTGGTAGGTCTGCTAAACTGTAATTTGGATGAAGTGTGAGAACGCTTGCATTCACTCAGAGAAAGAACGTTGTCGTGATGGTTTGTAGGAATAAATGCTGTAGTTCAAAAGAAGTAGGAGAGTCATATATGAACGGTTACATTCACGCAGAGAAAGCAACTGTGGGGTGGCCTATGTAATCATCATAATCTAGTTTGGAGGAAGTTCGAGAGTCATATGTGGGAAAAATTAAAGTCACCTAGAGAATTGGAACCATCGGGTGTTGTGTAGGTCTGCTAAATTCTATTTTGGAAGAAGAGTGAGAGTCATATATGGGAACGCTTATGTTCACTCAGAGAAATCAACGATGGGGCGCTGTATTGCTGGCATGCTAAACTGTAGTTTGGAAGAAGTTCGAGAGTCTTATATAGGAAAGTTTACAGTCACCTAGAGAAAGCAACTCACAGGAGGTGGTTTGTGGGCCGCTAAACTCTAATTTGGATGAAGTGAAAGAGGCATACATGGATACGCTTCATTCACTCAGAGAAAGGTAAATTTGGGTGCCGGTTTGTAGGTATACTAACTCCAGTTTGGAAGAAGTACGAGAGTCATATATATGAACGCTTATATGGACGCAGAGAAAGCAACTATGGGGTGGTGTTTTGTAGGCATGATAAAATATAATTTGGAAGAAGTTCGAAAGCTGACAGTGACTTAGAGAAAGCAACTCTCGGCGGTTGATTTTGAGGTCTGCTAAATTGTATTTTGAAAGAAGTACCAGAGTCATATATAAAATCGCTTATATTTATGCTGAGAAAGAAACTATGTGGTGATGTTTTGTTGGCGTGCTGAAATGTAGTTTCGAAGAAGTTCGACAGTCTTTTATAGGAAAGCTTACAGTCCCCCAGAGGAAGCAACTTTCGAGAGATAGTTTGTAAGCCTGCTAAACTCTACTTTGCATCATTTGGAACAGTCATACTTGGGAACGCTAACATTCTCTCAGAGAACGCAACGTTTGGTTGGTTGTTTGTAAGCATACTAAACTGTATTTTGGAAGAAGTAGCAGAGTCATATATATGAGTGCTTACATTCACGCAGAGAGGGCAACTATGGGGTGGTGTTTTGTAGGCATGCAAATCTCTAGTTGCGAAGAAGTTAAGAGTAATAGGAAAGCTTACAGTCTCACAGAGAAAGCAACCCTTGGGGGCCGGTTTGTAGTTCTGCTAAATTCTATTTTGGATGAAGTGTGAATCATAAACGGGAACGCTAACATTCACTCAGAGAAAGCAGGGTTGCGGTGGTGATTTTTAGTCACACTAAACTGGAGTTTGGAGGAAGTACGAGAATAAAAGAATGCTTACATTCACTCAGAAAAAGCAACGTTGGGGAGGTGGTTGGTAGGTGTACTATACTTTGGAAGAAGTACGAGCGTGATGCATAGGAACGCTTACATTCACGCAAACTATGGGGTGGCCTTTTGTTGGCATGCTAAACTATGTTCCAAAGTCATATATAGGAAAGCTTATAGTGAGAGAAAGCAACTCTCGGGTGGTGTTTTGTAGGTCCGGCAAATTGCATTTTGAAAGCAGTCCGAGATTCATATAAGGGAAGGCCTATACCCACTCAGAGAAAGCAATGTTAGGCTGGTGGTTTGTAGGCATACTAAACTGTATTTTGGAACTCGTATGTATGACTCTCACACTTGATCCAAATTAGAGTTCACCAGGCCTATAAACCACATCCTGAGAGTTGCTGTCTCTAGGTGAATGTAAGCTTTCCTATGTAAAACTCTCGAACTTCTTCCAAACTAAAGTTTAGCATGCCAACAATACACCACCGCATCGTTGCTTTCTCTGAGTGAACATAAGCATTCCCTTATATGAATCACTTTTTCCAAAATAGAATTTAGCAGACCTACAAACCAGTCCCCGATGGTTGATTTAGCTATGTGACTGTAATTTTCTCCAGATATGACTCTCAAACTTCCTCCAAAGTATAGATTAACATGCGTACATACACCACCCAACAGTTTCTTTCTCTGCGTGAATGTAACTGTTCATATATATGACTCTCCTACTTCTTCCGACCTACAGTTATTATGCCTACAAAGCACCAACCAAACGTTGTGTTCTCTCCGTGAATGTAAGCGTTCCCATATTTGACTCTCACAATTGCTGCTAATTAGTGTTTAGAGGCTTGCAAAGCTGTCCCGAGTGTTGTTTTCTCTAGGTGACTGTAGCTATCCTATATAACACTCTGGAACTCCTTTCAAACTGCAGTTTAGCATGCCAACAACACATCACCCTATAGTTTCTTTCTCTGCATAAATGTAAGCGTTTGTATATATGACTCTTGTACGTCTTTCAAAATACAATTTAGCAGACCTAAAAATCACCCGCCAAGAGTTGCTTTCTCTAAGTGACTGTCAGCTTTCGAACTTCTTCCAATCTATAGTTTAGCATGCCTGCACTACAGCACCCCGTATTTGCTTTCTCTGTGTTAATGTAAGCGTTTGTATTTATGTCTCTCATACCTCTTCCAAAGTAGAGTTTAGTATGCTCAAAAACGGCCACCCCAACGTTGCTTTCTCTGAGTGAATGTAAGCGTTCCTGTATATGATTCTAACACTTCATTGAAAATAGAGTTTAGCAGGCCTACGAACCATCCCCAGAGAGTTGCTTTCTCTAAATGACTGTAAGCTTTCCAGATATGACTCTCGAACTCCTCCAATCTATCGTTTAGTAGGCATACAAACATCACTCCATAGTTGCTTTCTCTGCATGAATGTAAGCGTTCCTATAAATGATTCTCGTACTTCTGCCAAACTAGAGTTTAGTATGCCTACAAACCACAACGCCATCGTTGATTTCTCCGAGTGAATATACCCAGTCCCCCATATGACTCTCCCCCTTCTTCCAAAGTAGAGTTTTGCAGGCCTACAAACCATCCCCCAAAAGTTGGTTTCTATAAATGACGGTACGCTTTCCTATATATTACTCTTTAACTTCTTGCAAAATAGAGATTTGCATGGCTACAAAAAAGCCACCCCATAATTGCTTTCTCTGCATGAATGTAAGCGTTCCCATATATCATTCTCCTACTTCTTCCAAACTAGAGTTCAGTATGCCTACAAACCACCACACCATCGTTGCTTTCTCTGAGTGAATGTAAGCCTTCCCATATATGACTCTCACTCTGAAACCAAAATAGAGTTTGGCACACCTACATTCCACACCCAGAGATTTGCTTTAAGCGACTCTAAGCTTTCTTATATGTGTTTCTCAAACTGCGTCCAAACTAGAGTTTAGCATTCCTAGAAACCACCCCAGAGTTGCTTTCTCTGCATGAATGTAAGCGTTTGTATATATGACTCTGGTACTTCTTTCAAGATACAATTTAGCACACCGAAAAATCAACCGCCGAGAGTTGCTTTCTCTAAGTGACTGTCTGTTTTCGAACTTCTTCCAAATTATATTTTAGCATGCCTACAAAACACCACCCCATAGTTGCTTTCTCTGCATCAATATAAGCGTTCATATATATGCCTCTCTCACTTCATCTAAATTAGAGTTTAGCAGGCCTACAAACAACACCCCGTGAGTTGCTTTCTCTAGGTGACTGTAAACTTTCCTATATAAGAATCTCCAACTTCTTTCAAACTACACCATGCCAACAAAACACCACACGGTGGTTGCTTTCTCTGAGTGAACATAAGCGTTCCCATATATGACTCACACTCTGTTTCCAAAATAGAATTTAGCAGATCGACAAACCAACCCAAGATGGTTCCTTTCTCTAAGTGACTGTAATTTTTCCCCAGATATGACTCTCGCACTTCCTCCAAACTACAGATTAACATGCATATATCGCCACCCCACAGTTGCTTTCTCTGCGTGAATGTAACGGTTCATATATATGACTCTCCTACTTCTTCCCAACTACAGTTATTATGCCTTCAAACCATCACGATGTTTCTTTCTCTGAGTGAATGAATGCAAGCGTTCTCACATTTCATCCAAGTTAGAGTTTAGCAGGCCTACCAATAAACTTCCGAGAGTTGTTTTCTCTGTGTCACTGTAATCTTTCCTATATAAGACTCTCGAACTTCTTCCAAACCACAGTTTAGCATGCCAACAAAATACGACCCCAGAGTTGCTTTCTCTGCCTGAATGTAAGCGTTCCTATACATGACTCTCGTACTTCCTCCAAAATACAGTTTAGAATGCCTACAAACCACCACCCAAACGTTGCGTTCTCTGAATGAATGAAAGCATTCCCATGTTTGACTCTCACAATTGATGCAAAGTAGAGTTTAGCACGCCAAGAAAGGCTCTCCCGAGAGTTGCTTTCTCTAGGTGAGTGTAAGCTTTCCTAAATAAGACTCTCCAACTTCTTCCAAACTACAGGTTAACATGCCCACAAAACATCACCCCATGGTTTTTTCTTTGCATGAATGTAAGCATTAGTATATATGACTCTGGTACTTCTTTCAAAATACAATTTAGCAGACCTAAAAATCACCCACCAAGAGTTGCTTTCTCTAAGTGACTGTTCAGGTTTGGAACTTCTTCCAAACTATAGCATGCTTACAAAACACCACCCCGTAGTTGCTTTCTCTGTGTGAATGTAAGCATTCCCAAATATCATTCTCGTACTTCTTCCAAACTATTTAGTATGCCTACAAAAACCACCCCAGTGTTGTTTCTCTGAGGGAATGTAAGCGGTCCCATGTTTGACTCTCACACTTCATCCAAATTAGAGTTTAGCATGTGTACAAAAAAATCTCCCGAGAGTTGCTTTCCCTGGGTGACGGTAATCTTTCCTGTATAAGGTTCTCCAACTTCTTCCAAACTTCAGTTTAGCATGCCTACAAAACCTGACGCCATAAGTGCTTTCTCTGTGTGAATGTAAGTGTTCCTATATAGGACTCTCGTACTTCTTCCAAACTACAGTTTAGTATGCCCTACAAACCACCACCCAAACGTTGTTTTCTCTGAGTGAATGTAAGCATTCCCATATATGACTCTCACACTTCAACCAAAATAACTCTATTTCAACCAAAATAACTCTACATTCCACACCCAGAGAGTTGCTTTCTCTACGTGACTGTAAACTTTCCTATATATGACTCTCAAACTTCGTCCAAACTAGAGTTTTGCAAGCCTACAAAACACCACCCCATAGTTGCATTCGGTGCCGGAATGTAAGCGGTTCTACATGTGATTCTCTTGCTTCTTCCAAATTACAGGTTAGTATGCCTAGGAACCACAACCACAACGTTGCTTTCACTGAGTTCCCATATATTATTCGAACACTTCATTGAAAATAGAGTTTAGCAGGCCTACGAAACACCCCCGAGAGTTGCTTTCTCTAAGTGACTGTAAGCTTCCCAGATATGGCTCTCGAACTTCCTCCAAACTATATTTTAGTAGGCATACAAACATCACTCCATAGTTGCTTTCTCTGCGTGAAGGTAAGCGTTCCTATATACGATTCTCGTACTTCTTCCAAACTAGAGTTGACTATGCCTACAAATCACAATCCCATCGTTGATTTCTCTGAGTGAATGCACGCGGTCCCCAATATGACTCTCTCCCACTTCCAAACTGGAGTTTTGCAGGTGTACAAAACATCCCCCGAGAGTTGGTTTCTATGACTGTACCTTTCCTATATATTACTCCTTAACTTCTTCCAAACTAGAGATTAGCATGGCTACAAAAACGCCACCCCATAATTGCTTTCTCTACGTGAATGTAAGCGTTCCCATATATCATTCTCCTACTTCTTCCAAACTAGAGTTTAGTATGCCTACAAACCACCACGCCGTCGTTGCTTTCTCTGAGGGAATGTAAGCCTTCCCATATATGACTCTCACTCTTAAACCAAAATAGAGTTTAGCTGGCCTACATTCCACACCCAGAGATTTGCTTTCTCTAAGTGACTCTAAGCTTTCTTATATGTGATTCTCAAACTTCGTCCAAACTAGAGTTTAGCATGCCTATAAAACACCACCCCATAGTTACTTTCAGTGCGTCAAAATGTATGTGCTCCTATATGTGATTCTAGTGCCTCTTCCAAACTGCAGTTTAGTAAGCCTACAAACAACCCCATCATTGCTTTCTCTGAGTGAATGTAAGCGTTCTCATATATGACTCTCACACTTCAACCAAAACAAGGTTTTGCAGGCCTACAAACCACCCGCCAAGACTTGCTTTTTCAAAGTGGCTGTTACCTTTCCTATATAGGACTCTGGAACTTCTCCCAAGCTAGACTTTAACATGTCTACCTGACACTACTCCGTAGTTGCTCTCGCTGTGTGAATGTAAGCGTTCCTATATATGAGTCTTGTACCTCTTCTTAACTAGCATCTGGCATGCCAAAATAACACTCCCCCATAGTTGCTTTCTTTGAGTCAATGTAAACATTCCTATATATGTCTCTCGCACTTCTTCCAAACTAGAGTTGAATAAGTCTACAAACCAATCCCCGACAGCTGTTTTCTCTGAACGAATTTAAGCGTTCCTATATATGACTATGGCACTTCCTCCAAACTAGAGTTTAGCAAGCCTACACTCCACCCCTGTTCGTTGCTTTCTCTAAGTTACTGTAAGCTTTCCTATACATGGCTCTCGAAATTTTCCAAACTAGAGTTAGCATGCCTACTATACACCTACACATAATTGCTTTGTCTGAGTGAATATAAGCCTTCCTATATATGACTGTCGCACTTTTTCCAAATTAGAGTGTAGCCAGCCTGGAAAGCACCCCTTATAGTTGCTTTCATTGAGTGAATGTTAACATTCCTATGTATGACTCTCGCAACTTTTCCAATCTAAGATTTTTAGCAATGCTACAAATCCCCCGCCGAGAGTTCCTATACATAACTGTCCTCTTTTTCCAAGCTAGAGTTTAGGAAGCCTAGAAACCGTCCCCCCGTAGACGCTTTATGTGAACATAAGTGTTCCTATATATGACTCTCGCCTTCCTCCAAACTAGAGCTTAGCAAGCCTACAAACCAACTCCCTATAATTGCTTTCTCTGAATGAATGATATCGTTCCTATATAAGACTCTCGAACTTCTTCCAAACCAGAGTTTAACAAGCCAAAAAAGCACCCCCCATAGATGCTTCCTCTAACTCAAAGCTAATATTCCTATATATGATTCAGCTTCTTCATCCAAACTAGAGTAAGGCAAGCCTACAAATCACACACCAATAGTTGCTTTCTATAAGTAAATGTAAGCATCCCTATATATGACTATAGCAATTCTTCCAAACTGGAGTTTAGCAAGCCTACAGACCCCAGGACTCCACTCCATAGTACCCTGGGCATTGGCGCCTGCCTGTCATGCAGGACATAGGGGCGGATGCTCATCTCAGACACGGCGTTGGTGGATTGTAGGCTTTTTTAACTTTTTGAATTTAAAAAGTCTGAGAATTGGAATTCGGTTTAGGGTAAGGTTAGGTGTTAGGGACTAGGATTAGATTTAGGGGTTAGGGTTTTAGGTTAGAATTAGGGTTAGGGTTACTGTTAGGGTTAGAGATTAGGATTATGTTTAGTGGTTGGGTTTAGGTTTAGGGTGAGAGGCAAGAGTAAGGGTCAGGGATTAGGGTTACTGTTAGGAGTTAGATTCAGGGCTTACTAAGGGTTTGGTTTAGTGATAGGGTTAGGGCTTACGTTTAACGGTGTGTGTTAGGGCACGGGCCCCGTCTAATGTACGGGGCACTGTGGGTGTGGAGCAACGCTGCGTCCCCACTTCATCTTACCCTGGGTGTTGGGCTTCAACTGTCACGCAGGACAAAGGCAGAGGCTCATGAAACACATGGTTAGGATTAAGGTTTAAGGTTAGGGTCAGGGTTGAGGGTTAGGGTGAGGGTTAACAGTTAGAGTTAGGGTAAGGGGGTTAGGGATAGGGTTAGGGTTAAGGGTTAGGTTTATGGTTCAGGTTTAAGGTTAACATTAGAGGGTAGGGTTAGTGTAACTGTAGGTCAGTGTTGCGGTTAGATCTCTAGGCATTAGGGTAAAGGTCAGGGTTAGGGTTAAGAGTTAGGGTTAAGTTTAATGGTTAAGGATTGGGATTAGCGTTGAGGGTTAGGGTTAAGGTTATGGGTAATGACTTAGGATCAAAGGTTAGGGTTATTTTTAGGCGTAGGGTTAGCGTAAGGGGTTAGGGTTAGTGTTAGTGTTGTTGGTAGGGTTAAGGTTAAGGTTGGCGTTTCAGAATTAGGGATTAGGTGTTATGGTTATGGCTAGGAGTTAGGGTTAGATTTACGATATAGGTCTTGTTCTCAGGGTGTCATGCATTAACGTTAAGATAAGGGGTTAAAGTTAGGGTTACGGTGAGCTTTACCTGTTAAGGTGAGCAGTAGGATCAGGGTTAGGTGTTATGTTCTGGGTTAGGGTTATGGGTGAGGGGTAGGGTTTATCCTTAGGGCACGGGCCCTGTATGCACTAGGAGGCGAAGTTAGGGGTCTGTGATGGTCGCTGGGAACCCACTCTATCGTACGCAGTGTATGGGCCTCTGGGTTTCATGCAGGACACTGTGGCAGAGCCGGCTTTCATGCATGGCTTAGTAGGATTGAAGGCTTTCAAAACTCTGAGAAAGCAAGAAGTCTGAGAATTAGATTTCGGGTTAGGATTACGGCACGGTTTAGGGATGAAGATTAGTGGTTAGGGTGAGGGCTTAGGGTTAGGGGTTAGGTTTAGGGTCAGAGTTAAAGGTTAGTGTTAGGTTTAACAGTTACAGTTAGGTTTAGCGTTAAGGTTTAGTGTTAGGGTTCAGTTTAGGGGATAGGTTTTGGTACAGGTTAAGGTTTAAGTGTTAAGTTTAGAGTTAAAGATTACAATTAGGGTTAGGTTTAAGGGTAAGTGTGAGGATTAACGGTTAGGGTTAAGCATGAGGGTTAGGGATTAGGTTTAGTGTTAAGGGTTTATGTTAGTTTAGGGTTAGAGTTAAGTGTTATGGTTAGGGTTAGGGGTTAGGGTTAGATATAGGGTGCATGGTTAGGGTTACGTTTAGGGGTTAGGGTTACGGGTTAGGTTTAGGGTGAGTGTTTGGTGTTAGTGTTGGGCATTAGGATAAGGGCTTAGGTTTAGGGTTAGCGTTTAGGTTTAGTGTTAGGGCTTAGATTTAGCGGTTAGTTTAAGGGCACAGGACCTGTTTAATCTATGGTGAGAAGGGTGCAGAATTGGTCCCCTTGACACCACACCATCGTACCTGGGCCTTGGGCCCAGACCTACATGCAGGACTCAGGCGGAGCCTCTTCTCACTCATGGCATGGCTCTATTGTAGGCTTGGTGAACTCTGAAAATGGAGGAAGTGTGAGAATTAGGGTTATGGTTATGGTTAATTGTTTGGGGTTAGGAGTTAGGGTTCGAGTGTGGTTCAGGGGTTAGAAATTAGGAGTTAGTGTTAGTGTTAGGGTTAGGGGTTAGGGGTTAGTGTTGGTTTAGGGGCTAGGGTTAGATTCAGAGTTAGGGTTAGTGTTAGGGTTAGGGTTAGGGATTATGGTTAGGGTTAGGAATTAGGGTTAGGGTTAGGCTTAAGGGATAGGATTAGGGTAAAGGGTTAAGGCTTAGGGTTAGCATTAGGGATTAGGGTTAGGGTTAAGTGTTAGGGTTTTGGTCTGATTTAAGGGTTAGGGTGAGCATTAACAGTTAGGGTTAAGGTTAATTGTTAGGATTGGGGGTTAGGCTTAAGGATTCGTATTAGGGTTAGGGTATAAGGGTGAGACTTAAGTCTTATGGTTAGGGACAGGGCTTTTGGTTAGGGATAAGGGTTAGGAGTTAGGGTTACTTTTAGGCATAGGGTAGGATTAGGGGTGAGGGTGAGGGTTAGGGTTAGGGTTAGTGTTAGGGTTGTTGGTAGTGTTAAGGTTAGGGTTAGCAGTTTAGAATTAGGGTTAGGGATTAGGTTTTATGGTTATGGCTAAGATTTAGGGTTAGAATTATGGGATAGGCGTTGTTCTCAGTGTAAGTGTTATGCATTAACTTTAGGAGATGCGGTTAAAGTTAGGGTTACAGTGTGGTCTACATGATAAGGTGAGCAGTAGGATCAGGGTTAGGTGTTACGTTCAAGGTTAGGGTTATATGTTAGGCGTACTTTTTATGCTTAGGGCACGGGCCCTGTCTGCACTAGGCGGGAGGATTAGGGGTCTAGGATTGTGGCCGAGAACTTTCTCTATCGTACACTGGGTATGGGTCCCTGGGTTTCATGCAGGACACAGTGGCAGAGCCTCTTTTCACGCATGGCATGGGAGGATTGTAGGCTTTCTAAACTCTGAGAAAGCAAGAAGTCTGAGAATTAGATTTAGGGATAGGATTATGGTTAGTGTTAAGGATAAAGTTTAGCATTAGGGTGAGGGCTTAGGGTTAGGGGTTAGAGTTACGGTCAGGGTTAAAGGTTAGTGTTAGGTTTAATGGTTACAGTTAGCTTTAGGGTCAAGTGTTAGGGTTAAGGTTAAGGTTAGGGGTTAGGTTTTGGTACAGGGTAAGGGTTAACTGTTAGGTTTAGGGTTAAAGATTACGATTAGGGTTAGGTTTAAGGGTTAGTGTGAGAGTTAACGGTTAGGGTTAAGGTTAAGTGTTAGGGTTAGTGGTTAAGTTTAGGTTTAAGTGTTCGTGTTAGGTTTAGGGTTAGAGTTAAGTGTTATGGTTAGGGTTTGGGGTTAGGGTTAGGTTTAGGGTTCATCGTTAGGGTTACGTTTAGGCATTAGGGTTATGGGTAAGGATTAGGGTAAGGGTTTAATGTTAGTGTTGGGCGTTAGGGTCAGGGCTTAAGTTTAGGGTTAAGGGTTAGTGTTAGAGTTAGCGTTAGGGCTTAGATTTAGAGGTTATTTTAAGGGCACAGGACCTGTGTAATCTATGGTGAGAAGTGTGCAGAATGGGTCATCGCCACACCACACCATCGTACCCTAGGCCTTGGGCCCAGACCTACATGCAGGTCTCAGGCAGAGCCTCTTCTCACGCATGGCATGGTTTTATTGTAGGCTTGGCTAACTCTGAGAATGGAGGAAGTGTGAGAATTATGGTTATGATTAGGGTTAGGTGTTTGGGGTTAGGGGTTAGTGTTTGCGTGAGGGTTAGGTGTTAGGGATTAGGGGTTAGGGTTAATGTTAGCATTAGGGGTTAACGGTTAGGGTTGGGTTAGGGACTAGAGATAGATTTAGGGTTGGGGTTAGGGTTAGGGTTAGGGTTAGGGGTTAGGGTTAGGGTTAAGGGATAGTATTAGGGTTAAGGGTTAACGCTTAGGGTTAGCATTAAGGGATAGGGTTAGGGTTAAGGGTTAGGGTTATGGTCCGAGTTAAGGGTTAGGGTGAGGGTTAACAGTTAGGGTTAGGGTTATAAGTTAGGGATAGTGTTAGGTTTAAGGTCTAGGGTTAGGGTTAGAGGTAGCTTTACTGCTAAGATTAGGTCTCGGCATTAAGGTAAGGGTTAGTGTTAGGGTTAAGGGTTAGGGTTAGGTTTAATTGTTAGGATTAGGATCAGAATTAAGGGTTAGGCTTAGGGTTAGGGGATAGGGTTAGGGTTTAGGGTAAACTTTTAAGGTTATGTTTAGGGATAAGGTTAGGGTTAGCGTTTAAGGTTAGGGTTAGTATTAGGGTTGTTTGTAGGGTTAAGGTAATGTTTAGTGGTTAGAATTAGGGTTAGGGATTAGGGGTTACTGTTATGGCTAGGAGTTAGGGTTAGAATTAAGTGATAGGGGTTGTTCTTAGCATAAGTGTTATGCATTAATGTTAGGATAAGTGGTTAAAGTTAGGTTTATGGTGAGGTTTATGTGTTAAGGTGAGCAATAGGATCAGGGTTAGAATTATGAGTGAGGGGTAGGGTTTTGCTTAGGGTATGGGCCCTGTCTTCCCTAGGAGTGGGACTGAGGGGGATGCGATTGTCACCAGAAACCCACTCTATCGTATGCAGGGTATGGGCCCATGAGTTTCTTGTAGGACAGTCTGGCAGAGCCTGATTTCACGCATGGTAAAGGAGGATTGTAAGCTTTCAAATCTCTAAGAAAGTAAGAAGTCTGAGAATTAGATTTAAGGTTAGGATTATCGTTATGGTTAGGGATGAAGTTTAATCTTAGGGTGAGGGCTTCGGGTAAGGGGATACGGTTAGTTTTAGGGTTAAAAGTTACTGTTAGGTTTAACAGTTACAGTTAGACTTAGGGTTTAGGTTTAGGGTTAGGGTTAAGCTTAGGGGTTATGGTTTGGTACAGGGTTAGGGTTAAGTGTTAGGGTTAGGGTTAAAGATCATGACAAGGGTTAGAGTTAAGGGTTAGTTTGAGTGTTAACAGTTAGGGTTAAGGATAACTTTTAGGGTTAGGGGTTAGGATTAGTGTTAGGGCTGAGATTTAGCGGTTAGTTTAAGGGCACAGGACCTGTTTAATCTATGGTGAGAGTGGTGCACAGGGTCGCTGCGACACAACACCACCGTACGCTGGGCCTTGGGCCAAGACCTACATACAGGACTCAGGTGGAGCCTCTTCTCACGCATGACATGGCTGTATTGTAGGCTTGGTTAACTCTGAGAATGGAAGAAGTGTCAGAAATCGGGTTAGGGCTGGCTCTAGGTGTTTTTAACCCCTAACCCTAACACTAACCCCCTAATCCTAACCCTAACACTAACCCCAAGGTTAAATCTAACCTTAACCCCTACGACAACCCTAACCCTAACCCTAACCCCTCTCACTGTAGAATAAACAGGTCCTGTGCCCTTAAACTAACCACTAAATCTAAGCCCTAACATCAACCGTAACCTCTGACCCTAAACCTAAGCCCTGAGCCTAAAGCCCAACACTAACTCTAAACTCTTACCCTAAAGCTAATCCCTAACCCTAATGCTAACCTCTAAACGTAACCCTAACTGTGAACCCTAAACCTAACCCTAACGTCGAGCGCTAACCATAGCACTTAACTCTAACCCTAAACCTAACATGAACCCTTAATCCTAACACTAACCCTAACCCTAACTCTTAACTTTAACCCTGACTGTTAACCCTCACACTAACCTTTAAACCTAACCTTAATCGTAATCTTTAACCCTAAACCTAATATTTAACCCTAATCCTGTACCAAACCCTAAACCCTAACCTTAAACCTAACCATAAACCTTAACCCTGAACCTAACTGTAACGGTTAAAACTAAGAGTAACCTGTAACGCTACCCGTAACCCCTAACTCTAAGCCTTCACCCTAACACTAACCTTGATCCTTAACCCGAACCCTAACCCTAACCCTAAATCTAATTCTCAGTCTTCTTGCTTTCTTAGAGTTTAGAAAGCGTACAATCCTCCCATGCCATGCGTGAAAGGAGGCTCTTCCACTGTGTCCTGAATGAACCACTGGGGCCCATAACCAGAGTACGATAGAGTGGGTTCCTGGTGACAATCCCAGCCCCCTAACCCCCCCCCCCGCCTAATGCAGACAAGGCCCGTGCCCTAAGCATAAACTCTACACCTCACCAAAAACTCTAACCCTGAAAATAACATTTAACCCTGATTCTATTGCTCACCTTAGAATGTAAACCTCACCGTAACCTGAACTTTAACCCCTTATCCTAACGTTAATGCATAACACTTACCCTGAGATTAAGCCCTATCCCATAATTCTAACCCTATCTCCTAGTCATAACTGTGACAACTAATCCCTAACCCTAATTCTAAACCACTAACACTAACTGTTACTCTACGTAGTTACTGTTACGGTAACCTACTGTTACCCTAACACTGAACCTAACCCTTACTCCTAACGCCAAAGCTATGGCTAAAAATAATGCTAACCCTTGACCCTTTACCCTAACTCCTAACCCTAATCCTAATCCTAACCACTAAACCCAACCTTAGCTCTTAACCCTAACCCTAAACCTTACCCTGACGCCTAGACCTAACACTAACACTAAACTAACACCTAACCCTAATCATAACCCCTAAAGCTAACCCTAACCCTGAACCCTAAACCTAACCCTAACACTTAATACTAACTATATCCCTAACCCCTAACCCCAACCCTAACCCTAACCGTTAACCCTCACCCTAACCCTTAAACCGGACCCTAACACTAAATCTTAACCCTAAACCTACGCCCAACCCTTAACCATAATCCTATCCCTTAACCCTAAACCTAACCCCTAACCCTAAACCTAACACTAACCCCAATCCTAATTCTAACCATAGCCCTTAATACATCACTACGCCTAACCCCTAACCCTAACCCTAACCCCTAATGCTAACCCTAACACTGAACCCTAAACCTAACCCTATCCCTAACCCTTAAACATAAATCTATCCCTAAACAATAATCCTAAGCCTAATCTTTAACCCTCACCCTAGAGCTTAACTCAAACCGTAACCCTAAGCCTAAACCCCAACCCTAACACTTAACACAAACCCTAAGCCTAAACACTTAACACCAATCCTATCCTTTAACCCTAACACTAACCCTGATGCCTAATCCTAACCCTAACACTAACCCCAACCATAAATCTAACCCTAGCCACTAACGCAAAACTAACCCCTAACCCTAACACTAACCCTAAATCCTAGTCCCTAACCACTAAACCTCACTTGAACCCTAACCCCTAACACCAAACCCTTAACCCTAACCATAACCCTATTTCTCACACTACTTCCATTCTCAGAGTTAACCAAGCCTAAAATACAACCATGCAATGCGTGAGTAGAGTTTCCACATGAGTCCTGCAAGTAGGTCTGGGCCAAAGGCCCAGGATCCGATGGTGTGGTGTCGCATGGAAACATTCTGCACCCTTCTCACCATAGATTACACAGGTCCTGTACCCTTAAACTAACCGCCAAATCAAAGCCCAAACACTGACCCTAACCCCTAACCCTACCTAAGCCCTGACCCTAATGCCCAACACTAACACTAAGCGCTTACCCTAAACCTAACCCCTAAATGTAACCTTAACCATGAACCCTAAACCTAACCCAAACCCCTAACCCTAACCATAACACTTAACTCTAACCCTAAACCTAACATGAACACTTAACCCTAACCCTAACCCATAAACCTAACACTTAACCTTAACCCTAACCGTTAACCCTCACACTAAACCTTAACCCTAACCCTAATCCTAATCTTTAAGCCTAAACCTAGCACTTAACCTTTACCCTGTACCAAAACCTAACCCCTAATCTTAACCCTAAGCTTAAACCTTAAAGCTTAACCCTAAACCTAACTGTAACTGTTAAACCTAACACTAACCTTTAACCCTGACCCTAACTGAAACCCCTAACCCTAAGCCCTCACCATAACAGTAACCTATATTGCTAACCCTAACCCTAATCCTAGCCCTAAATTTAATTCTCAGACTTCTTGCTTTCTCAGAGTTTACAAAGCCTACAATCCTCCCATGCCAAGTGTAGAAGGAGGCTCGGCCACTGTGTCCGGCATGAAACCAAGGGGCCCATACCCAGCGTATGATAGAGTGGCTTCCGGCATCTATCCCACCCCTCTAAGCCCCCTCCTAGAGCAGAGAGGGCTCGTGATATAAGCATAAACACTACCCCTCACCCATAACCCTAACTCTGAACATCACAGCTCACCCTGATACTATTGCTCACCTTAACACATCAACCTCACCATAACTCTAACTTGAACCTGTTATCCTAACGTTAATGCATAAGACTTACCCTAAGAACAACCCCTATCCCTTAATTCTAACCCTAACTCCTAGCCACAATTGTAACACCTAATCCCTAAGGCTAATTCAAAACTGCTAAACATTACCTTATCCCTACAAACTAACCCTAACCCTAACCGCTAACCCTAACCGTACACCTAAAAATAACCGTAACACTTGACACTTAACCCTAACCCTTAACCCTGATCCTAATCCTAACAATTAAACCTAACCCTAACTCTTAAGCCTAACACTAACACGTACCCTAATGCCAGACCTAACCCTAAGAGTAAACGTAACCCCTAACCCTAACCCTAATCCCTAATGCTAACCCTAACACTGAACCCTAATCCTAAGCCTTAAACCTAACTCTATCCTTAACCCATAACCCTAGCCCTAACCGTTAACCCCACACTAACCCTTAACTTGAACTGTAACCCTAATCCTTAAAACTAAACCTAACACTTAATGCTAACCTT
This sequence comes from Eulemur rufifrons, assembly GCF_041146395.1. NCBI lineage: Eukaryota > Metazoa > Chordata > Mammalia > Primates > Lemuridae > Eulemur > Eulemur rufifrons. The sequence goes on from NW_027182813.1 coordinate 2,088,512, forward strand.
AAGCCTTAACGCTTAACCCTTATCCTATCCCTTAACCCTAACCCTAACCCATAACGCTAACCCTAACCCCACTCTAAATCTAACCCTAGCCCCTAACCCAACCCTAACCCCTAAGCCTTAACCCTATCACTAAACCCAACACCTACTCCCTAACCCCTAATCCTCACTCGAAGCTTAAGCCCTAACCCTAAGCCCTCTCCCTGACTAATCTTCATCCCTAACCCTAACCATAATCCTAACCCTAAATCTAATTCTCAGACTTCTTGCTATCTCAGAGTTTTAAAAGCCTACAATTCTCCAAAGCCATGCGTGAAAGCTGGCTCTGCCACAGTGTCCTGCATGAAACCCAGGAGCCCATACTCTGTGTACAATAGAGTGGGTTCCCGGGGACAATCACGGCCCCCTAACTCCCCCTGCTAGTGCTGACAGGGCCCATGCCCTAAGCAAAAACCCTGCACCTCACCCATAACCCTAACCCTGAACATAACACCTAACCCTGATGTTATTTTTCACCTTAACACGTAAACCTCACTGTAACCCTAACTTTAACCCCTATCCTAATGTTATTGCATAACACTTACCCTAAGAACAAACCCTATCCCTTAATTCTAAGCCTAACTCCTAGCATAACCGTAACACCTAATCCCTAACCTTAATTCTAAACTGCTAAACATTACCTTCACCCTACAAACAACCCTAACACTAACCCTAACTCTAACTGCTAACCCTAACCCTAACCATTACCCTGATCATAATCCTAACAATTAAACCTAACCCTAATTCTTAACCCTAACACGAACCATTACCATAATGCCTAGACCTAACCCTAACTGTAACCCTAACCCCTAACCCTAACCCTAACCGCTAATGCTAACCCTAACCCCGAACCCTAAACCTAACCCTAACCCTATCCCTTAAACCTATTACTATCCCTAAACCATTACCCTAATCGCAACTGTTAACCCTCACTCTCACCCTTAACTTGGACCGAAACCCTAACCCTTAACCCTAACCTTAACCCTTACTGCTAATCTTAAGCCTTCACCCTTTACCTTAATCCTATCTTGTAAGCCTAACCCTAACGCTGACCCCTAACCCACCTGAACATTAACCCTAAACCTAAATCTAACGCTAGCCCCTTACAAAAACCTAACACCTAACCCCTGACACACTAATCCTAACTTCTAATTCCTAACCACTAAACTTCACTCAAACCCAAACCTCTAACCCCAAACACATAACCCTAAACATAACCCTAATTCTCACACTTCCTTCGTTCTCAGAGTTGACCAAGCCTACAATAGAGCCATGCCACGAGTGAGAAGAGGCTCTGCCTGAGTCCTGCATGTAGGTCTGGGCCCAAGGCCCAAGTACGATGGTGTGGTGTTGAGGCGACCCAGTCTGCACCCTTCCCACCATAGATTAAACAGAGCATGTGCCCTTAAACTAACCACTAAATCTAAGCCCTAACACTAAACCTAAATCCTAACCCTAAACCTCCGCCCTTATCCTAACGCCCAACAGTAACACTAAACACTCACCCTAAATTTAACCCGTAACCCGAACCCCTAAATGTAACCCTAACCAGGAACCCTAAACCTAACCATAACCTCTAGCCATAACCATAACACTTAACTCTAAACCTAAATGTTACACGAAGCCTTATTCCTAACCCTAAGCCCAACCCTAACCCTTAATCTTGAACCTTACCATTAACCCTCACACTAACCCTTAACCCTAAACCTAATCCTAATCTTTAACCATAAAGCTAACACTGAAGCCTAACCCTGTGCCAAACGATAAAACCAAACCTTAACCCTAACCCTGAAACTTAACCGTAAACGTAACTGTAACTGTTAAAAATAACACAAACCTTTAACCCTAACCCCTAACCCTAAGAGCCCACCCTAACACTAATCTTCCTCGCTAAACATTACCAAAATCCTACCCCTAAATCTAATTGTCAGACTTCTTGCTTTCTCAGAGTTTAGAAAGCCTACAATCCTCCCATGCCATGAGTAAAAGGGGGCTCTACCACTGTGTCCTGCATGAAACCCAGGAGCCCATATCCAGGGTACGATAGAGTGGGTTCCCGGAGACAATCCCATCCCCCTAACCCCAGCCCCCCGCCCAGTGCAGACAGGGCCTGTACGCTAAGTATAAACACTACCCCTAACAGATAACCCTCACCCTGAATATAACACCTGACCCTGATCCTATTGCTCACCTTAAAACATAAACCTCCCCGTAACCCTAACTTATCCCCTTATCTTAACCTTAATGCATAACACCCTGAGAAGAAGCCCCATCCCATAATTCTAATCCTAATCCCCAGCCATAACCATAAGACCTCATCCCTAATTCTAAAATGCCAACCCTAACCTTCACCCTACCAACAACCCTAACCCTAACCCTAACCTCTAACCCTAAGCCCTCACCCTATCACTAATCTTAAGCCCTAAACCATACCGTAATCCTAACCCGAAATCTAATTCTCAGACTTCATGCTTTCTCAGAGTTTTGAAAGCCTACAATCCTACTAAGCCATGCATGAAAGCCGGCTCTGCCACAGTGTCCTGCAAGAAACCCAGAGGCCGATACACAGCGTACGATAGAGTGGGTTCCCAGCGACCACAACCGACCCCTAACTTCGATTCGTAGGGCATACAGGGCCCATGACCTAAGCATAAACACTACCCCTCATCCATAACCCTAACCCAGAACATAACACCTAACCCTGATCCTACTGCTCACCTTAACACGTAAACCTCACCGTAACCCTAACTTTAACCCCATATAGTAACGTTAATGCATGACACCCTGAGAACAAGCCCTATACTTTAATTCTAACCCTAACTCCTAGCCATAATCATAACACCTAATCTCTAATTCCGAAACACCAACCCTAACCTTAACCCTACCAACAACACTAACACTAACCCTAACCCCTTACCCTAACCCTACGCCTAAAAATAACCGTAACCGTTGATCCTTAGTCATAACCCCTAACCTTAACCCTAACCCTTAACCCTAATCCCAATCCTAACCATTAAACATAACCCCAACTCTTAACCCTAACTCTAACCTTTACCTTAATGCCTAGAGTTCTAACCCCAACACTGACCTACAGTTAGAGGTAACACAAACCCCTAATGCTAACCTTAAACCTGAACAATAAACCTAATCCTTAACCATAACACCCTAACCCTAACCCTAACCCTTAACCCTGACCCTAACCCTAAACCTTAACCCTAACCCTGAACCCTAACCCTAAGCCTACCCTTAACCCTAACCCTATCCATTAACCCTAACCGCTAACGATAACACTAACCCCAACCCTAAACCTACCCCTGGCCCCCTAACCCAGAATTAACACCGAACCCGTAACACTAACTCTACCCGTAACCACTAGCACCTAACCCTGACTCCAAACCTAACACCTAACTCGAAACCCCTAACCCCAACCCTAACCTTAATTCTCACACTACTTCCATTCCCGAGTGAAGCAAGCCTAAAATACAGCCATGCCATGTGTGAGATGAGGCTCCGCCTGAGTCCTGCATGTAGGTCTTCTCCCAGGGCGCAAGGAATGATGTTGTGCTTTCGTGATGACTCCGACCGCACCCCACTCACCGTAGATTAACCAGGTTCTGTGCCCTTAAACTGACCGCTAAATCTAAGCCCTACCACCAACCCTAACCACTGACCCTGAACCTAAGCCCCGAGCCTAAAGCCCAACACTAACTCTAAACCCTTACCCTAAACCTAAACCCTAACCCTAATGCTAAACCCTAAACGTAACCCAAACCACGAACAGTAAACCTAACCCTAACCTCTAACACAAACCCTAACACATAACTCTAACCCTAAAACTAACCCTAACCCTTAACCCTAAACCTAAACCCTAACCCTAACCCTTAACCTTAATCTTAACCGTTAACTCTCATGCTAACCTTTAATCCTAACCCTAATCCTAATCTTCAACCCTAAACCTAACACAACCCTAACCCTGTACCAAACCCTGACCCCTCATCTTAACCCTATCCGCAAACCTCAACCCAAAAACGAACTGTAACCGTTAAACCTAACAGTAACCTTAAACCGTAACCCTAATCTGTAACCCTATCCCCTCACCTTAACACTACACTTCATCCTGAACCCTAACCATAATCCTAACCCTAAATCTAATTCTCAGACTTCTTGCTTTCTTAGAGTTTAGAAAGCCTGCAATCCTCCCATGCCATGTGTGAAAGGAGGCTCTACCACTGTGTCCTGCATGAAATCCACGGGCCCATACCCAGAGTCCGATACAGTGAGTTCCCGGTGACAATCCCAGCCCCCTAACCTCCCCCCAGCCTAATGCCGACAGGGCCCGTGCGCTAAGCATAAATGATACCTTTAACAGATAACCCTAACCCTGAACATGGCACCTAACCCTGTTCCTATTTCTCCCCTTAACACGTAAACCTCACCGTGAGCCTAACTTTAACCTCTTAACGTAACGTTAATGCATAACCCATTCCCTGAGAACATCCCCTATCCCATAATTCTAACCCTATCTCCTAGTCATAACTGTAACACCTAATCCCTAACCCTAATTCTCCACCGCTAAGCCTAACCGTAACGCTGCCTACAACCCTAACACTGACAGGAACCCTTAGTTCTAACCCCAACGCTATGCCTAACAAAAGCCCTAACCCTTCACCCTTCACCCTAACCCCTAAGCATTACCCTAACCTTTAACCGTAATCCTAATCCTAACCATTAAACCTAACCCTAGCTCTTAAAGCTAACCCTAAACCTTACCCTCACGACTAGACCTAACCCTGACACTAACCTAACACCTAACCCTAACCATAACCCCTAAAGCTAACCCTAACCCTGAACCCTAAACCTAACCCTAACACTGAACCTTCACTATATCCCTAACCCCTAAGCCTAATCCTAACTGTTAACCCTCACCCTAACACTTAAACTGGACCATAACACTAAACATTAACCCTAACACTAAACTTTAACCCTAACCATAAGCCCAACACTTAACCCTAATCCTATCCCTTAACCCTAAGCCTAACCCTAAGCCCTAACCCTAAACCTAACCCTAACCCCAACCCTAACCCTTAATCTTGACCCTTACCATTAACCCTTACACTAACCCTAATCCTAATCTTTAACCATAAAGCTAATACTGAAGCCTAACCCTGTGTCAAACGCTAAACCCAAACCTTAACCCTAACCCTGAAACTTAACCATAAACCTAACTGTAACTGTTACACCTAACACTAACCTCTAACCCTAACCCCTAACCCTAAGACCCCACCTTAACACTAACCCTAACCCTAAACATTATCATAATCCTACCCCTAAATCTCATTCTCGGACTTCTTGCTTTCTTAGAGTTTAGAAAGCCTAAAATCCTCCCATGCCATGAGTAAAAGGGGGCTCTGCAGCTCTCTCTTGCATGAAACCAGGAGCCCATACCTAGCGTATGATAGAGTGGGTTCCCGGGGACAATCCCATCCCCCTAACCCCAGCCCCCCGCCCAGTGCAGACAGGGCCTGTACGCTAAGTATAAACACTACCCCTAACAGATAACCCTCACCCTGAACATAGCACCTGACCCTGATCCTATTGCTCACCTTAAAACATAAACCTCCCCGTAACCCTAACTTATCCCCTTATCTTAACCTTAATGCATAACACCCTGAGAAGAAGCCCTATCCCATAATTCTAATCCTAACCCCTAGCCATAACCGTAACACCTCATCCCTAATTCTAAAATGCCAACGCTAACCTTCACCCTACCAACAACCCTAACCCTAACCCTAACCCCTAACCCTAAGCCCTCACCCTATCACTAATCTTCATCCCTAAACCGTACCGTAATCCTAACCCTAAATCTAATTCTCAGACTTGCTTTCTCAGAGTTTTGAAAGCCTACAATCCTACTAAGCCATGCATGAAAGCCCGCTCTGCCACAGTGTCCTGCATGAAACCCAGAGGCCCATACACTGCGTACGATAGAGTGGGCTCCCAGCGACCATCACAGACCCCTAACTTCGCCTCCTAGTGCATACAGGGCCCGTGCCCTAAGGATAAACCCTACCCCTCACCCATAACCCTAACCCAGAACATAACACCTAACCCTGATCCTACTGCTCACCTTAACAGGTAAAGCTCACCGTAACCCTAACTTTAACCTCTTATCTTAACGTTAATGCATGACACCCTGCGAACAAGACCTATACCGTAAATCTAACCCTAACTCCTAGCCATAACCATAACACCTAATCCCTAATTCTGAAACGCCAACCCTAACCTTAACCCTACCAACAACACTAACACTAACCCTAAAACCCTTACCCTAACCCTACGCCTAAAAATAACCCTAACCATTGATCCTTAGTCATAACCCCTAAAGCTTAACCCTAATCCTTAACGCTAATCCCAATCCTAACCATTAAACATAACCCTACTTAACCCTAACCCTAACCTCTACGCTAATGCCTAGAGATCTAACCCCAACACTGACCTACAGTTAACACTAACCCTAACCCCTAATCCTAACCTTAAACCTGAACCATAAACCTAACCCTTAACCCTAACCCTATTCCTAACCCCCTAACCCTAACCCTAACTGTTAAGCCTCACCCTAACACTTAACCCTGACTCTAACCCTAAACCTTAACCCTAACCCTGAACCCTAACCCTAAGCCTAACCCTTAACCCTAACCCTATCCCTTAACCCTAACCCCTAACCCTAACGCTAACCCCAACCCTAAACCTAACCCTGGCCCCCAACCCAGACTTAACACCTAACCCCTAACACTAACTCTAAACCTAACCACTAATCCCTAGCACCTGACCCTGACTCGAAACCTAACCCCTAACTCGAAACCCCTAACCCCAAACCTAACCCTAATTCTCACACTACTTCCATTCCCAGAGTGAAGCAAGCCTACAATACAGCCATGCCATGTGTGAGATGAGGCTCTGCCTGAGTCCTGCATGTAGGTTTTGTCCCAAGGACCAGGGAATGATGTTGTGCTTTTGTGGTGACTCCGACCACACCCCTCTCACCGTAGATTAACCAGGTCCTGTGCCCTTAAACTGACCGCTAAATCTAAGCCCTACCACCAACCCTAACCTCTGACCCTGAACCTAAGCCCCGAGCCTAAAGCCCATCACTAACTCTAAACACTTACCCTAAACCTAATCCCTAACCCTAATGCTAACCCCGAAACGTAACTCTAACCACGAACAGTAAACCTAACCCTAACCTCTAACACAAACCCTAACACATAACTCTAACCCTAAAACTAACCCTAACCCTTAACCCTAAACCTAAACCCTAACCCTAACACTTAACCTTAATCTTAACCGTTAACTCTCACGCTAACCTTTAATCCTAACCCTAATCCTAATCTTCAACCCTAAACCTAACACAACCCTAACCCTGTACCAAACCCTGACCCCTCATCTTAACCCTATCCGCAAACCTCAACCCCAAAACGAACTGTAACCGTTAAACCTAACAGTAACCTTAAACCGTAACCATTATCTGTAACCCTATCCCCTCACCATAACACTACACTTCATCCTGAACCCTAACCATAATCCTAACCCTAAATCTAATTCTCAGACTTCTTGCTTTCTTAGAGTTTAGAAAGCCTGCAATCCTCCCATGCCATGTGTGAAAGGAGGCTCTACCACTGTGTCCTGCATGAAATCCACGGGCCCATACCCAGAGTCCGATCCAGTGGGTTCCTGGTGCCAATCCCAGCCCCCTAACCTCCCCCCAGCCTAATGCCGACAGGACCCGTGAGCTAAGCATAAATGATACCTTTAACAGATAACCCTAACCCTGAACATGGCACCTAACCCTGTTCCTATTTCTCCCCTTAACACGTAAACCTCACCGTGAGCCTAACTTTAACCTCTTATCCTAGCGTTAATGCATAACCCATTTCCTGAGAACAACCCCTATCCCATAATTCTAACCCTATCTCCTAGTCATCACTGTGACACCTAATCCCTAACCCTAATTCTAAACCGCTAACCCTAACCGTAACCCTAACTACAACCCTAACACTGACAGTAACCCTTACTTCTAACCCCAACGCTATGCCTAACAAAAACCCTAACCCTTGACCCTAACCCTTCACCCTAACCCCTAAGCCTTACCCTAACCCTTAACCCTAATTCTAATCCTAACCATTAAACCTAACCCTAGCTCTTAAAGCTAATCCTAAACCTTACCCTCACGACTAGACCTAACCCTGACACTAACCTAACACCTAACCCTAACCAGAACCCCTAAAGCTAACCCTGAACCCTATCCCTAACCCTAGCAGTAAACATTAACCCTAAACCTAAGCCCAACCCGTAACCCTAATCCTATCCTTTTACCCTAAAACTAACCCCTAAACCTAACCCCTATACCTCACCCTAACTCTAAACCCAATCCTAATTCTCACCATACCCCTTCAGAAAACACTAACTCCTAACCACTAACCCTAACACTAACCAAAAACCCTAATCACTAATCCCTAACCCTAAAGCTTAACATTTACCCTAACCGTTAACCCTCACCCTAAATCTTAACACTGACCCTAACCTTAACCTTTAACTACAAGCCTAACCCTTAACCCTACAGTAAGGAAGACCCTTAATGCTAATGGGATCCCTTATCCCTAACCCTAACACTACAGCTAAAAATAACCCTAACCTTTGATCCTTAAACCTAACCCCTAACACTTACTTTAACCCCAAACCTTAACCCTAATCCTAAGCATTAAACCTAAACCTATCTCTTAACCCTAACGCTAGCCCTTACCCTAACGCCTAGATCTAACCCTAAATCTAACCTACCGCCTAATCCTAACCTTAAGCCCTAATGCTAACTCTAACCCTGAACCCTAAACCTACCCGTAACCCTTAACACTAACCCTATCCGTGAACCTTAACCCTGACCCTAACCATTTCCCGCTCCCAAGCATTTAACCCTGACCCTAAGTCTAATCCTTAATGATAAACCTAACAATAAACCCTAACCCTAAGCCCAACACTTAACCCTAATCCTATCCCTTAAACCTAACCCTAACCCTAACCCTAATGCTAACACCTAAACGTAACCCTAACCGTCACCAGTAAACCTAACCCTAACCTCTAACACAAACCATAGCACATAACTCTAACCCTAAAACTAACCCTAACCCAAACCTAACCCTAAACGCTAACTCTTAACCTTAAGCCTAAGCGTTAATTCTCACGCTAACCTTTAATCCTAACCCTAATCCTAATCTTCAACCCTAAACCTAAAACTTAACCCTAACCCTGTACCAAAACCTAACCCCTCATCTTAACCCTAACCGTAAACCTCAACCCTAAACCAAAGTGTAACTGTTAAACCTAAGAGTAACCTTTAACCCTAACCCTAATCCCTAACCCTAAGCCCTCACCCTAACACTAAACTTCATCATTAACCCTAACCAGAATCCCAACCCTAAATCTAATTCTCAGACTTCTTGCTTTCTTAGAGTTTAGAAAGCCTGCAATCCTCCCATGCCATGCGTGAAAGGAGGCTCTACCACTGTGTCCTGCATGAAACCCACGGGCCCATACCCAGAGTATGATAGAGTGGGTTCCCGGGTACAATCCCAGCCCCCTAAACTCCCCCCGCCCGCCTAATGCAGACAGGGCCCGTGCGCTAAGCATAAACAGTACCTTTAACAGATAACCCTAACCCTGAACATAACACCCAACCCTGTTCCTATTTCTCCCCTTAACACGTAAACCTCACCGTGCGCCTAACTTTAACCTCTTATCCTAACGTTAATGCATAACCCATTTCCTGAGAACAACCCCTATCCCAAAATTCTAACCCTATGTCCTAGTCATCACTGTGACACCTAATCCCTAACCCTAATTCTAAACCGCTAACCCTAATCGTAACCCTAACTACAACCCTAACACTGACAGTAACCCTTACTTCTAACCCCAACGCTATGCCTAACAAAAACCCTAACCCTTGACCCTAACCCTTCACCCTAACCCCTAAGCCTTACCCTAACCCTTAACCCTAATCCTAATCCTAACCATTAAACCTAACCCTAGCTCTTAAAGCTAACCCTAAACCTTACCCTCACGACTAGACCTAACCCTGACACTAACCTAACACCTAACCCTAACCAGAACCCCTAAAGCTAACCCTGAACCCTATCCCTAACCCTAGCAGTAAACTTTAACCCTAAACCTAAGCCCAACCCGTAACCCTAATCCTATCCTTTTACCCTGAAACTAACCCCTAAACCTAACCCCTATACCTCACCGTAACTCTAACCCCAATCCTAATTCTAACCATACCCCTTCATAAAACACTAACTCCTAACCGCTAACCCTAACACTAACCAAAAACCCTAATCACGAATCCCTAACCCTAACGCTTAACCTGTACCCTGGCCGTTAACCCTCACCCTAAATCTTAACACTGACCCTAACCTTAACCTTTAAGTCTAAGCCTAACCCTTAACCCTACAGTAAGGAAGACCCTTAATGCTAATGGGATCCCTTATCCTAACCCTAACACTACAGCTAAAAATAACCCTAACCTTTGCTCCTTAAACCTAACCCCTAACACTTACTTTAACCCCAAACCCTAACCCTAATCCTAAGCATTAAACCTAACCCTATCTCTTAACCCTAACGCTAGCCCTTACCCTAAGGCCTAGATCTAACCCTAAGTCTAACCTACCGCCTAATCCTAACCTTAAGCCCTAATGCTAACTCTAACCCTGAACCCTAAACCTACCCGTAACCCTTCACACTAAACCTATCCGTGAATCTTAACCCTGACCCTAACCATTACCCGCACCCAAGCATTTAACCCTGTCCCTACCCATAATCCTTAATGAGAACCCTAACACTAAACCCTAACCCTAAGCCCAACACTTAACCCTAATCCTATCCCTTAACCCTAACCCTAACCCTAATGCTAACCCCTAAACGTAACCCTAACCGTCACCAGTAAACCTAACCTTAACCTCTAACACAAACCATAGCACATAACTCTAACCCTAAAACTAACCCTAACCCTAACCCTAACCCCTAACCCTAACCCAAACCCCAACCCCAACCCCAAACCCTAACCCTAACCCTAACCCCAACCCCAACCCCTAACCCTAACCCTAACCCCTAACCCTAACGCCTAGCCCTTAAACCTAACCCTAACCCAACCCTAACCCTAACCCTAACCCAACCCTAACTTAACGCTAACCCTAACCCTAACCCCTAAACCTAACACTAACCCGTACCCTAACCCTAACCCTGACCCTGAACCTAACCCTAACTCTAACCCCTAACCCTGACCCTGACCGTGACCCTGACCCTAACCCTAACCCCTAACCCTAACCCTACCCCTACCCCTGACCCTGACCCTGACCCTAACCCCTAACCCTAACCCTACCCTACCCTAACCCTAACCCTAACCC